>NC_141022.1:42437500-42687500 GCF_052040795.2 Danio rerio
GAGTAGATTCAGCGTCACTGCTTTCCTCTTTAAGCAAATCCAATTAGTCATGATAAGTTTATAATCAGTAATGTCTCTGTTAAAAATGAAACGCCATCTCCCTTTGCAGTTTTGACCTATAGGTTATAGTGAATTTGAACTTAAAATGAAACTTCTGTAATCATTTACTCATCCTTTACTTGATTCTTTCTTCTGTTCCAACACAAAATAGGATATTTTAAAAAATGAAAAACAACCATTGACTTTCATAGTATTTTTTTTTTTGTTTCTATTAATGGCTGCTTTTATAGAATATCCTATTTTGTGTTCAGCAGAAGAAAGAAATTCTTAAAAGTTTAGGACCACTCAAGTGTAAGTTAAATTAAGTAATATTAAATTGTATCTTAATAATTTATATTAAATTAGTTATTTTTCAAATTTTTGTTTAATAAAATTTAGAGGTCTTGTTGGGAAATAATATGTTTTTATATACAAGTGCAATCATGAGGAATAAATGACCAAAATTGATCAATGAAATAAAAGACTTAAGGAGGTTTAAAAATAGCGATCAAAAGATGGTTGTTGGATTAGAATTATCAGTTTGCTTGGTGGATGAGGATGTTTTATTTTTTTTATATGTTATTGTATTGTGAATAGGGTTACAGCTGGAAGGGCATCGGCTGCGTAAAACATATGCTAGATAAGTTGGTGGTTCGTTCTTCTGTGGCGACACCTGATTAATTGAGGGACTAAGCCGAAAATAAAGTAAATGAATGAAGGAATGTTTTAAAATGTGAAGGTGCTCTTTATTTTATGCATCAACTGTTTTTGAAGCGATACTTTCTTTTATTTCAAGAGTTCACACTTAGCTGATGATTAATTATAAAGCTTGTTTGGCATGCTGTCCCGGGAGAGAGCCCTGAGCTCATGAGATCCTCGAGCCCAGGGCTCCCTCCCATTGCAAAGCGGGAGGGGAGTTTGAGCTCAGGTAGATCTCGAGAACTCCCCTGCTGTAGCAAGTTAATGCTCTTGAAATTAATTACTAACTAGAAGCGTGTCTATGTTGACAATTTGGATTGTTCAATTGACTTAATTGCATGTTTTTAGGCGGTGGGAGGAAACCGGGGAACCCGGGGGAAACCCACGTGAGCACGGGGAGAAGTGCAAAACTCCACACAGAAATGTCTGCTAGTTTTGGTAAAGCCAGGAACCGGAGACATTCTTGCTGTGAGGCGACAGTGCTAGGCACTGGGCCACCGTGTCACCCGTCTAAGAAGGAGGAGTAGGGGAGGAAGGGGGGACTCTTCAAAACGAAGATAACAATGGAATAAACCCCAGGGTATTTATAGTAGTTTAGGAGTCATCTGATTGGATCGTAGTGAATTAGATAATGCGGGTCAGCTGCTAGCAATCATAAGCACGTGATCCTCTCGAAATTTGTTTATACATAAACTTCACTTAACAGCGAGGGCCACAATGGAAACAAGCCCAGGGCTTTGTGTTTTATGCTTTAACAGTTTTTTAAAATGTAGGGGATACCTAGATTTTAGACAAGCTGTACAAAAATACGTCAAATAAAAATTCAATTCAGATGTCCTAAAAAATATGAAACAATATTGGCAAAGAGTATTATTTGTTGCGCTGAAAACGAACCAGGTTATTAATACAAACATGCTGATATTTTAACGGCGTTATTTGCTCAGCCTTATTCCAAACAAACCAAATGGTGTTCTGTTGAACACACACACATGATATTTTGAAGAATAATTGAAACCTGTAACCATTGGCATCCATAGTTGGAAAAACAAATACCACAGAAGTCAATGGTTACATGTTTCCGTTATTCTTTAAAACATCTTCTTTAAGTTCAACAGATCAACAACATAAATCAAACTAAATTGGAAGTCAAGGATAAATAAATGATGACAGAATTGTCATTTAAGAGAACAACACCCAAAAACATCATGGAAAAAAGAAACAAGACCAAAGTATTCTCTAATGCGTGTTGGCTTATACGAGCACAAATCCTTTCATAATGTATTCCATTTGATAGTGCTTTTGAAGACTGTTCATCATATAAAGAGATCTTATCAGAAGACTTGAATGCACTTGACTCATATGGATTTGTTACAACGTTCTGAAGTTTTGTTTTGAACTGCATAACAGTTCATCTCCTCTGAAGGGATTACCACTTACTGTAGTCTCATTGTATTTTTTAGATGTGTTGATAAATGTAAAAATACTGTAGTATTGTGTGTGAAATGTGAAATACATCTTGCTTGCGCAGTCTGTTGCAGGTTTAAAAGTTCAAAATGTGCTGAACATGACCAAGTTATTATTACAAACAACCCACTATTTTAAGACCTCCTAAAATATATTTGGAGCCATTAGCATGGGAGGAAAAAGGGAAGTGGACGCTCAGTGGGCTGCCAAAGTGGGCTAGCACATTTTTCACTAAAAGGAACACCTGGCAGGAAGCCGTTGATGGACTCTGGGCCAAACTTGGAAAATGAATGGCTGCGCAGATATTACTGGTCGGCGGTCTATAGTTATCAACACACTGCCAATTATGTGCCTTTCGTTTCCTTGTTAAGTGGGTATATGGGTGCTGCTTAGCTCGCTTCTTAATATTCATGTAATACTTCAGAACCGCTGAAGCATATCTCAGCAATAATGAAAAATGAACACGCCGAGCTTTATTATTTTTTTTTAAATATATACAAAACGCCAGCAATATTTGAGTGCCGGTGTGTCTTTATTAAACTAGTGCTGTTGATAGAAAGTTCAATCAGACGCATTGAAAGGCATATAAACAGCACGACGTGGTGCATTTCTCTTTATTCCACTCATTTGTGCCTTCTTTTTTGTACACAGAGGCATGATGGGAAGGAAAGCAAAACACTGCCATGTTCAGAACCCAAGAGACCGACAGACTCTTCAATCAGAGCGACAGCATCCGGGCGGCACTCAGACTCCCTCACATCATTTTTCCTTCTGCAAATCCTCTCTGGAGTCTAATTACTTTTATGTACACGGAAGCTCCCAAATCTGAAGACTCTTTTGTTGAGTCCGAGAGCATATCCCGACGCACCTGTTGTTTGATGGTTTTCTCGCAGAGCTGCTTATCCCGGTGTTCTCGATACCACTAATGTAAATGACAAGCGGCGACACCTCCCAAGGAAAGTCGCTGGAGATTTTCCACCGCGAGGATCAGAACAAACAAGCACTTATAGACTGTGACAGACTATCACAGATGGTGTTTGTCTGGATTTCACAATAGCAGAGATGAAGGCGCACGCAGACAGACAAGAGAGATGCTGCTGGAAGAGTGGCGTGAGTTTATATACTTTAAAGTGTTGGATTTTGATGGATCTCTCTTAGAGTCTCCAGTAGGGGGTGTTAACTTTACAATGGCCATTGACAACTCTTGTGGCACTCTAAGCAAAGAAGAATCATAACCGACTGATCTTGGTTATGATGAAACATAACTATTTTACTATTAAATGAGATCATACAAATTTTTTATACTGAGTTTAAGGGTGTTTTCACACCTGCCTTATTTAGTTCGGTTGAATCACACTAAAGTTCATTTTCCATCTTTGTGCGGATCGTTTGGGCAGGTGTGAATGTAACAATCGCACTCAAGTGTGCACCAAAAGCGGACCAAAAACAGACCAAAAAAGCATACTGAGACCTCCTTGAAGTGGTGGTCTTGGTACGCTTTCAAGCAAACACTGGAATGGTTTGTTTGTGGTGAGAACATGATCCAAACTAGAACAGACCTGGCCGCAAAAAGTACAGTGCCTTTTTGGACTAATCCAGCTGCCATAGTCCGATGCGCTGTGCCTCACTTTTGCTAACTATTTTTAATAAAAAGGCGTTAAGCTCTGCCCGAAAAGTCGCTAGATTACATCACGTATCAACTAGCATATTACTGACGTCATCACGTTTTACCGAATCTGTTTGTTTAACTGTCTATGGTTATTCATTCATTTTCTTTTCGACTTAGTCCCTTTATCAATCAGGAGTAACCTCGGCGGAATGAACCGCCGTAATTAACTGTTTGGGAAATTAAAGTAAAAAGTAGTGTACTTAAAAGTGTCACTTCATACTGGATACGAGACATATTACAGGTTATTCTTGTTTATTGTTGATGAAGAATTATCATACAAAAAAAGAGCCAACTTACATATTTATTGACAGCATCTGAGCATGTATATCTTAAAATGCCTGCCTGAACATCTTGACATAAAACAATAAACCTTTTGATTTAGTGACATGTTAATAAAGTTCCCTTAAATACTTTTAACCTTTTTCCGTTGATTTATCATAGTCACAAAAACCCAAGCCCCCAAAATACAGCCACATCGCCACCTTTTCTCCCTCTGTTCTTGGATAGTGCCTGCCTGCTGCACCTAAGGACTCTGAAAGCGATGTCTGTCTTGCCCTAGCTGCACCTGTGCCTCTCCTTTCCTTCTCTTCTGACCACCTAGTCATGACATTGTCACATTCTGTCTTGTGATTTATATGTAGGTGTTTGATTAGGTTTGTGGTATTAGGTTAAGTTATTTTTTTTATCTTGAATGATTTGTTGCAATCTCAAATGGTTTGAGTTACCTTGACTGATTGGGTTTTACAGTGTACCTTTACTATGTGCATACTTCTAAAAATTAAGTCAACTTAACAGTTCCAAGTTACTCAAGTCAAATCAACTCACCACATTTAAAGCAATGGGTTTGCTAACTTTTGTTAAGTAAAGCAACTAATTAAACTAGTTTAATAGTTAAAAGGAAAGGGATGGTTCACCCAAAAAGGAAAACTTCCTCACCATTTACTCACACTTAAAGGTGCAGTATGTAAGTTTGACACCCTGTGGTTGAACTAGGTATTGCATTCCTGAATCAAAACACAAGCAAGCTAGTGCAGGTTGCCAAATTGAGGACCAACAGGAGTGTGCCTGATTAACAAGCCTAAAGGCTGATTTATATTGTTTTCTACATAAAACCAACGTCTCGCAATAGAAGGAAAATTTTCCATATTAAAAGGAGTTTTTGTCCTAACCAACACCTGAAATGTATATTTTAGAGACGGCTTCTAGCAGCTGACCAACAGAAAACTTCGACAATGTCAGGTACACCTCATGTACACCTCTTAATTTAATAATGTTAAAGAGGTTTAAATGTATAAATTACATCCTAAACTTTAACATTTCGTGAGTGAGTGCAAAGACTGTGCTTCTGAATAGCTGTATTTAAATTTCTGTCATGTTTCGTCCTGTGCAAACAGCAAAATTGCTTATCACTGCAAATCTCGTGATGTAGTGTGTTGTTAGGACACGGGGTTACAATGTAACCTGCTCGCCTAATGTTTACGTTAATAATATTTCAATTTGCTACTTAATAACGACCTCATGTAGAACTCCGAATCTGTTTCTCTTTTCGGAGTCTGTTACTGTCCACCGGAGGTTGCATTTCAGTCAAGGGTGCATGCTTTAAAAGACTTTCTGACTGACTGAATGAATTGAATACCAGATTCTTCTAAATACAGCCACCTTGTTTATTGGCTAAAGTGGCATTGGGCGGGTTAAAAAGACCAAAACAAAGACATTTTCAAAGCAGAATAACTGACTTCAGCATTGTTTTTCAGATTAACAAAAATGTTTACATAGCATTTCTTAAATATCTACAAACATATAAAGGTATTTTATGCTTTAGAAAGTCAAAAACGTACATACCAGCACCTTTAAGCAGTTTTACATTTTTATACATTTCGTTCTTCTGTTAAACACAATTAAAGATATATTGAAGAATGTTGGAATCCAGCAGCCATTGACTTTCATTGTAGTACCAAAAAATACTATGGAGGTCAATGATTTCTGCTATCCATTGTTCTTCAGTATAGCTGCCTTTGTTTTTAACAGAAGAAACTGATTTGAAACAAGTGGAGGATGAGTTATTAATTATCATGAGTTTGCTTCCAGAAAAATTGCCTTGAACTGTTTGAATGGATAACATTTACACCTTCAACACAATCTACACATTATTTCAGATGAAATTATCTGCCAGATGTATAAATGTAAATACCTTCAGAGTGCTGTTATAAACAAATATGTGTCATTCTGCCAGGCATAATTATACATATTTAAAAAATACAGTCAACCAGTAATTCTGAAAACTCATTTGTGTCATGGTCAAACTGACCTCAGTCATCCTTTTCTCATGTGCATATCATTCTAAACACGTACAACTAACTTTCTTCTGTAGAAAATCGAAAAAAATAAGTATTTACAGAACAACACTGAATCCCATTGACTTTCACTGTATGGACACAACAAAAACACTGACAGTTTTCAAAGGAGTGTTTCTTCTTAATGTTAAAACCCACTAGCCATCTCTGGTCTTTTCATCCCTATTTTGATGTATATCCAAGTGAAAACTCTTTTACCTGCACGTAAAAAAAATATAGGATGAGACTATATTTTGAATATTGGAAACTCATTGGATCATTGTTGTTTGGTATTCCTGTGATCCAGAGGCAGTTCTAGGCAACTTAAGGTGGGCAATAGCACCTTTGTCTGACATTTCAGCTAAAACCTAAAACATTTAATGGACCCAAAATGATTTAAAATGTTATAAATTGACACAAATTTAAATATGCTAATTTATTCATCCTTCAGCGGTGCATTCAAATCTGTTTAACCCAGAGAGAGCTTCTGTCTTTAGTCTTTTCAACCAGTATGATCATTTCACAGTTGCAGTTAATTAGATTGTCACAGAAGTACTAGGATAACAGTTTATAGATATAAACACTGATGTTTTACGCTAAAGATAAAAATAACTTTTTAATGCTGTGCTCACAAGAGACGCAGCATGCGCGAATAATTCATTCACTTGAACATTTTGAGTTTACTCACTTCATTCGCACATCAAATTCACTTATGGCCTGTTTCCACTAAGTGGTACGGTACAGTTCGGTTTGGTACGCTTTTATGGCCGTTTTCCACTGTCAAAAGGTGTATCGAACCGTACTGTACCGTATCATACCACTTTTTCTGCACCCTTTCGAAAGGGTACCAAACACGAGAAAGTGTATCAAAAGGCGAAGCTAGACGCGCAGCTGAACGCTATTGGTTTACAGAGATACGTCATCCGCTTATGCAACAAGCCAGAATGAAAACAAAAACCTGCCATGTTTAAAATGAACACACACAGCCAAGAGATTATAGCGAAATTATATATACATATAATAACAAGCCATGGTCGATCCAGGCTCAAACAAACCTTGTCGTCGTGTTGATGAACAGCCAGAAAGCCATAGAGCAGAATCTATCCTGTGCCTCGTAGTTTTTTACGAGCCATTCAGAAAGTGTGAGCTGTTTCGCTTTCTTGCTTGCGCTCGCCACGTGTCTATATCTGAAATAACAAACCTCTTGAGCTAATGATAATAACGTGCGCTTGATTATTGACGTGCTTTTGAAACCCCATCCTGACAGACATTGACAGAGTGAAGCGTGAAAAAAAGAAGCCGAGAAAAAAGGAGCACAAAATTTCTTCAGCAAACGTGAAAAAACTGCCTTGTTTTCATTTTTGACTTCACCTTTTGGACTAATATGAACTGGAAATGATGAAATTACTCTCTAACAGAGGCTGCATGTGCTGCTGAAGATTACAGACACAGATAAGAGGTTTTCACTGACTGTAGGCTATATTTTGTGTTGTTCTCAACCTAATTAAGGCTGAAATGTATGCTGTGTGTAGTTCTTTTGTAACTGGTAACATATCGGAGACTGTAAGGGTCTGTATGTGTTTATATATTTTGCATTTATTTATTTAATATAATTGCAGATGTTACAGTAGGCTATTTCGCACTGTCATTGATCTGCAGTTATAATCAAATCTTGTTTATAAAAAAGTTAGTAATAAAGATTTATACACAAGTATTTATATGTAAGTGCTTCTCATATGATATGTGAGCGACCCATACAGCTTTATTGTAGACATTTCCCAAAGCGAGAATAATGCGACTGAAACTTTGTCATACACCACGCCCACCAAAAGGGTACCCTTGGTAATGGGAACGCAAGCCCGATAAAGGTGACCCGTACCGACCCAAACCGTACTGTACTGTACCAGTCAGTGGAAATGAGCTATTGACAATAGACGTGGATTTGTATCATGGACAGATGCTTATCGCACTGAAGGATGTCAGGATTGCATTGACTTAACATGTAAATCCCTTGCGATTGATGCTTCATCCACGTCTGGTGTGAATGCAACATAAGAGTAACTCAACAATTCAACTGAAAGTTGTAGCAATTACACTGTTAGGCCAATAGGTAGCGACAAATAACATCAAAATGTGTGTCACTGAATAATTCTTCAAAAAATCGTTCATATAGTAATGAAACTTTAAAATTTTAAAAGTGAGTTTTGTATCATTAATTGAAAATAAGTTTAAAAAATAAATAAGATTTGCTAATATTATTTTTGTTAACAAAATTCATTCATTCATTTTCCTTTAGCCCTTAACCACCAACTAGTCCAGCATATGTATTGCGCAGCAGATGCCCTTCCAGCTGCAACCAAGTACTGGGAAATACCCATAAACTCTCACATTCACACACACATTCATATACTGTAGTAAATTTAGTTAATCCATGTAACATATACCATGGACTGTGGGGGAAACCAGAGCACCCGGAGGAATCCCACGCGAACACTGGGAAAACATGCAAACTTCACACAGAAATGCCAACTGGCCTAGCCAAGACTCGAACCAGCCGACCTTCTTGCTGTGAGGTGACAGTGCTAACCACAGAGCCACCATGCCGCCCTTGTTTACAAGATCACAATGTTAATTTTATACATTTAGTATAATCAGAAATTAATTATAGGTTATGAAGCACCCCCAACCCTGTACATGTATGTCAGTTAATACATCATTAATGAAGAGATGTTGCAAGAAGGAGGGGATGTTGTTTTAAAGATTATGAAAGCACATGAATTTAAAAACAGTTTAGAATGGTCCACTTTGAGTTCATAATAATTAACATGGCACATATTCACTAAAACTACTCTATTTGAACAAGCTGAAGCCTATTTCTGAGATCCAGGAGGCTAAAACCAGCCAGGACAACAGAAACACAATGAGTTTCTAATAAACAAAATCTGGTCTTGTCCTATGTTTTCTCATGTTAAAAGAGTTTTCACATAGACATGCATCAAAATAGGGATGAAAAGAACAAAGGTGACTGGTGGGATTTAACAAAGTAGGCACACTCCTTTGAAAACTGTCAGTGTTTTTGTTTCGTCCATATAGTGAAAGTCAATAGGATTCAGTGTTGTTCTGTAAAGAAATTTCAACCCAGCTCCACTATATATAGTGTTCAACCAGCTGGTGTCAGCAATGTCCAGTTCTTCTGGTAATGCTACATACATCAGCACAGTCTGGTATATTACGCATGATCAAACACACAACTGAAAGCAAACATCTGCTGTTATTATTACCTCCACCCATTACATCTCAGTCGACTTCATTTAAAAATCCTCTTAAATCATAACGGATGCCCATTCGAATGACTTAAACCAGGTTCAAATGTATTAAAATCCTCAGTCTGTCTGTGTCTTAGTTTTTTCAGGCGCATCATCACAAGGGCTGAAAGTTTCGGAGACTTGAGAAAAGCTCTTCCCCTGCCATCTGCCACGTTCCTCCAAGCCCAATCAATTTTTGAGATGCTGTGCTGCATTCGCTTCAGGCTATTTCCAATATACAGCTATATGCGAAACAATCACAGGTAGGGAATGTCATCAAGGGCATTAGAAATGAACAGCATGTGAACCGGCCTACCAGGTGAAGTTTGTTTCCTTCTATCCAGTGGGTCCTGCCTTTTCCCCCGATCTCTTCTTTCTGCACACACATCAGTTTATCTCCATCCCGGGTGATTATGGTCTGTAACGCAACACAGAGAAGGTGATTTATTTTTATCCTACACTGTATACAGCAAAAATACCAAGTTGCATTTAGACTGCAGAAAACACAGGAAAGTAGAACAGGATTTTGTAAGAGTTGGAGGAGAAGAGCACACCTGTACTTTATGGATACTAAGATTAAATTAAATGTGACCTGCAATAAATATGTTTGCGCTGCAATTACATGGCGTACAAAGAGAAGCATGTTGAAAATGCCCCTTCCTCTGCTTTCTTTCAGTGAGAGGGATGAAGAAACATAATGCTGGGCAGTGTTAGGGCTGAATGGGGCAAGTGATTTATTATTGTTATTTTTATTTTTTGTTCAGGGCAAACAGGGTCACAACATCTTCACAATTTCAAGATTTTTTTTTCAACTCAAAATCTTTAGAGGCCTTTTTAGAGAAAAGTAAAAAATGACCAGTTTTGAAAGAGAAGTTGTGGCACAGTCCAACTAATTATATATTATATTTACCAATTATATTTTCTAGGACAGTAATTATAAATGACAATAACCATGAATGAACAAACTCTATTTATACCTGACAAAAGGGACTGACAGATATGCATTTATGTGGGTTTAACTTATATGAAAATACATTAATTATTACCAACCTCTGCATAAACAGATGAGCTTTATATTTTTATATTATTTACTCCAGAAAAATCCTAGTAAGCACTGAGTGATTTGACATTGTATAAACATGCACTAAACACATATATTCTGCAGTTTACATGTGTTTGTTGCCTCATTACTAGGGCCAGACAAAATCTGCTATTTTTTTCTGCAGAGAATTTGGTAAAAAAAAATCTGGATTTATGCAAAATGATTTCAGGGGCATCATAGCTAAAAACCTAATATATGAAATCAAATAAAAATAAAAAACGTTTATTTATTGTTTACTGTAAATTGTATTGTGTACTGTATTGTTTAATGTAAATCCAACGCAAGTCTCTTATATAATATATCTACTACAAGACAGAAAATACTACTTAACAAACTGTCTTCTGAATAAATCATATGAGCATTTTCATATTAGTCAATATTACTGAAATTAATGTAAAAACTGAATTAATATAAATTTACACACATTTACACAAGTAAATAAATAGACTCAATGATGGCCTAAAAATCAGTGGAAACCCCTTGGCGTTCTGCCTGAATTTTGCCAACCCAAATTCAAAAGCTTCCCAAATTCACATGCAGAGGTTTAAATGCAAAAATTTGGTATCATTTCAAAGAAAACCTTTTTAATTTTCATAAAAAACCGTTGAAAGTGATTAAAACTATTGTAAATGTTGTCTTTGTTACAATAAACCCCTCCAAAAAGAGGCACTTTTCTTTTGTAAACTCAAGTTTGAAAGTGTACCTTTTAGGTTCTGTGTGATCTAGGTTTCTGTAATTTTGTTGGTTCCAGCACATATCAGTAATTATAGAAAAAAAGAAAATATCTACCATAATCTATGCAAAAGTTATTCTATTCCAACTAATGAGAGGACAGAACCACTTATGGGCCAGTGCGGACCTTTAAAATGTAAATAATTTAGAAGTAGATGATGTCACGGATTTGGTACAGGGTGTGCAGAGTTTTGGAGGTTTAAAGAAGGTTTAAGTGTGCAAATACTGTAAAACATTCTTTTTTTATTATAAAACATCAACGTTCTGTCAGGTAGTCCCAAACAATTAAAAAAAAAAATTATTCAGTGCATCAGAAAAGGTCAGATATGAAAATATAGCATACACACTGCATGATTGGAATTCCACGCTTGGAAACTAACCTCGGTTGGAAATGAATGACTTCTGCTCTGTAGTTTGTCAGAGATAATGAAAAGGTGGCTTTAGGGGTTAAGCAAAATAACAGCCGATTATCTCTTTACATCTCTAGTTATCTTGGAGCACAGGACTGAGATACCCCAAGTTTTTCCAAATGATAGGAAAAGCGAGAAGAAAATGAAAGGAGAGAGAGTAACGCTTCTTATTAGATTAAAGAGCCAATTATTGCTCTCATTTCACACTTTCCCCCTTTCTCATTAGTTGAGATTGTGAACTGTAAATGACACGCGCAGTTAGGGATCTTCAAGGGCGATGAAATTACAGAAATGGCAACCCCATAAGAGAATTATTACCAAAGTCACATGACGCAGAATGATCCTGAAATGTCATCCTGAAATCTGTATAATAAACCACGCAAACCCATTTATTTATACTTGCTCATTATGGAGATAGTTCTAATCAAAATTAAGATTTACTTACCATTTATTAACCCTCATGTGGCTGCAAATCATTACGAGTTGCTTTATTTCTGTTGAAAATATATTTTAAAGAGTTTTAGGCTTCCACTGAGGTCAGTGGCTACTAGATTTCAATATTGTTCAAAATATCTTCTTAATTTCATCAAAAAAAAGATGTTTAGAACAAATGAAGGTTAAGGATAATATTTTTTCTTGAAATGCAAGAAAAAAAACGCAGAAATTGTCAAAATATCTCAAAACTTACTTTAAACTTCTTCCTTTTTTCCCTCCAACGTGTCCTTGCAGACAGTATCACTAAAGGAGAAACACTTAATGTTGCAAGTTCATCTCGAGCCAAATAGCAAAGTTTGAAAAATAGAATCTCTACTGAGTGGTGCTTTATAATAAAAAACAATCAAAGAATGCTTTTAAGGTCTCGAGTCCTCTAAGTGCTTGCCTTGAAAGTTTGCTCACCATACATTTCCTGTCATCAGATCCTCCTGAAACTCCTAAACAACCTCAAGATTCATGCCGTAGTTCCTGAAGCTACTGAGAGTCTTGTTGATGAAGCGATCTCCATCTTAACGGAGTCCTTTATCAATTTTCAGCAGTGGCAATCTTTGTAATTGCTGCATTTTTACATCCGGAAAAGAAAATTATAGGACTGTGTGAATTTCTCAGGATAATACAGTAGTAAAATGTACTACAGCAATAGCCCAGTGAGTGATGCTTACAGACAGAAATGTACTTCAACACTTTAAATTGTACCATATACTCTCAAAAAATTGTTTACTGTTCAAATTACTCATAATTTATCATTTATTTATTGCCACATCGGGCGACGCAGTGTCGCAGTAGGTAGTGCTGTTGCCTCACAGCAAGAAGGTCGCTGGTTCGAACCGGCTCAGTTGGTGTTTCTGTGTGGATTTTGCATGTTCTCCCTGCGTTCGTGTGGGTTTCCTCCGGGTGCTACGGTTTACCCCACTGTGCAAAGACATGCGGTACAGGTGAATTGGGTAGGCTAAATTGTTCGTAGTGTATGAGTGTGTGTGGATGTTTCCTAGAAATGGGTTGCGGCTGGAAGGGCAACTGCTGCGTAAAAAATGTGCTGGATAAGTTGGTGGTTGTGGTAGGGAAGGCATGATCGAACACCCAAAAAGGGGGGAGAGCAAGCGGAGACACCGGCGGCTGGTCAGTGGTCCAATCATAAATAATCATTAACACCTGCATTTTCTAGTGATTAGGCCGGAGAGACACCTTTATAAGGGGAGAAGGAGAAGCCGGGAGAGAGAGGAGAGCTTGACAGAGACTACTCACACACAAGTGCCCCGCACAGAAAAAAAAAAAAAAAAAAATTGTGCTTACCGATATCGCCGACCCTGTCTTCTTCCCACAGAACGAACTTTATTATAGCGGTTCATTCTGCTGTGGTGACCCCGAATGAATGTATTGCCACATCAGCAACTTAGGGCTATTTCATGGCAAGATGGATGTACATAAAAATACATGATAAAAACAAATTCGTTTCACTTTAAAAAGTAAGATAAATTTATAAAATATCAATAAATAAAATTCACACAAAAATATACTTAAAGTTAAATATGATTTTTCAGTTCAATGTTTGATAAATAATTTAAGATATCAAAATACTCTCCTTATTAAAACTGTCTAATTGTATTCAAACTTTAAATTACTAAAAAAAATAAACTGAAACAACACAATTTTTGAGTTTTTGGGGGGAACAAATTAATTTTTACGTTTAATCCACTTGACATTGTAAAATGAATGTTAATTTGATTTCTTCATGTTGACCCAACACAAATCGACTGTGTGGAACCTTGCAAATTTTTACAGCGTAGTATTTCTCAAAAAACCAACTTAGTGTGAACAAACTCAAAAAAAAAAAAAAAAAAATAAAAAAATAAAAAAAGACAAAGGAAATAAACAATAAATGGAAAATTGCAGTTTAGTTTCCTATACAAACATACTCACCTGCCACTTTAGTAGGTACACCTTACTAGTACTGGGTTGGACCAACTTTTGCCTTCCGAACTGCCTTAATCCTTTGTAGATTTAACAAGGCACTGGAAATATTCCTCAGCGATTTTGGTTCATGTTGACATGACAGCATCACACAGTTGCTGCAGATTTGTCAGCTGCACATCCATGATGCAAATCTCTTGTTCCACCACATCCCAAAGGGGCTCTATTGGATTGAGATTTGGTGAGTGTGAAGGCCATTTGAGTACAGTGAACTCATTGTCATGTTCAAGAAACCAGTCTGAGATGATTTGTGCTTTATGACATGATGTGTGTAGCCTCAGTTTCCTGTTCTTAGCTGCCAGAAGTGTTACCCGGTGGGGTCTTCTGCTGCTGTAGCCCATTCGCCTCAAGGTTTGACGTGTTGTGCACTCAGAGATGATCTTCCGCATACCTCGGTTGAAACGAGTGGTTATTTGAGTTACTTTTGGTTACTTTAAGCGAGTAAACCAATTGCCTTAAGCAACAAGTTGACTTTACAAAAATAATGTAAGTAAACCCATTGTAACTTGGGACTGTTTATGTTAAGTTGACCTAATTTTTATAATATGCAAATTGTACTCACTTTTGTAAAGTCAACTAATCCCTTTTTAAAGCATCAAACCTATTTTAACACGTCTGTTTTCAATGTATTACTCTGTCCCAATATTACATATTTGGTGTAATTAAGTAAAATCTACAATTAGCCTATATTGAATTTAGAAGACATACTGGAGTCTGGGAAAGCAGATTTATTTTACTCTGTTATTTTGCTAGATAAAGAAAAGCTGAGGAAAAAAACAAAATAAATATAATAAAGGTGTATTGAAAAAAGGGATAAGTTTACTTTTATTAAAAAAGTGAGCACAATTTGCATAATTATAAAAAATAAGTCAACTTAACAGTTCCAAGTTACAGTGGGTTTACTTATGTTATTTTTGTAAACTCAACTTGTTTTTAAGGCAATTAGTTTACTTGCTTTAAGTAACAAATCACTTTTTACAGTGCAGTTAGACAGGCGTACCTAATAAAATGGCCAGTGAGTGTATACTATAGTGTACTGTGTACTGAAGGTATTTAAATATTACAATATTGAAGCTAAAATTTAGACACTGAGAAAATGTACAAAAACAAAGGTTACAAAATGATACAAAACAAGGATAGCCAAGTACTTTTAACTTCCAACATATTTCATTTCATAAGATATACTGTATTGTCTGGTAATTTTTCTGGTAAAGCTTAAATAAACAATGTTATTTCCTACATTTATTGAAGTAGTAGTATTTATAGCGCTTGCATTAGGAGGTCAAATACATAAACACATAGAAAAAAAGTTTACTTGAGAAAATAGGTGTTACTTTAAATCTTGATAAAACTCTTTAACTTTTTTTTTTAAACTGATAGTTTTGAATATAGTTGTTTCGTTGAACACTGGCGGCACAGCAGGGTAGCCCTCACAGCAAGCAGCTTTTTAAAGATTATTCTCTTATTTTGTGTTCATCAGAAGAAACTCATGCAGTGTTGGAACAAGTCGAGTGTGATAATATTTGGGTGAACTATCCATTTAAGACTGTTAATGCTGTAAAAATGAGGTGTCAAACTCACAGAGAGCTTTCAAATACTTATTAAAGTTCTCACTGGAGATCATTTTCCAGAAGCTGTCAAATCAGCAGCCATTTTCGGAGACTCCACAGTAGCAGCTCAGACATTGATGTTCCACAATTTACTCTGAGAAAAAAACTTCATTTAACAACACAGTCATTTTCTGATTACTTGCAAATTGATTGTTTCTTGGGTTTGGTTACTGCTACGTAAAAAATGCTGGGTTCCACACAATTGTGTATTAGTTCCACAAAACATGTATTAGTTTTTACAAATGCAAGTGGATTGAACATAAAACAATAAAGTTGTCCACCCAAGAAACCCAGGAATTGTGTTGTTTCATCTCACTTTACATAATTAGCTTAAATTAACAGCAATCATTTTTTAAGAATGTTATGGAAACAGTTTCTCCATCTCTGGACTTCAGATATGTTGTTGCTAACTTAGAAAACATCATGTCATGAATTTGACATCATATTACCTGTGGGATTGTGTGCTGAATGGTAGCTGGGTGAAACGGATTGCCCTTTGTTAATTTATTTAAATTACTTATTTAAAATGAGCCGAAGCACAATTATTGAGATTTATTCTGGGACAACTTAATTGGTTTATGTTCTACCAACTTAAATTTGTAAAAACTAATAGGTTAATTTCTTTATGTTGTCCCTACAAAGTTGTGGAATCCAACTTTTTTTTTGGTGGGGGGTGGGACCAGAGCGGAGTATGAACAACAGTTTATTGAACAGGATGGCAGGTAAATAACTGAATATGTCTATTGCTGGACACGTGTAGAAGTGGACTCGACGTTATGAAGGGACCGGAAGAAGAAATGAAGCTAGGTACTGAGGGATCGGGGAGCAAACAACCAGATGAGACCAGGAGGGAACCACAATAGGAGGGAGAGACACAGACACTAAAGATCATAGAAAACCAAGACTGGTAAGTACAACTTAGAGCGATTTCTATTTACTGACCGCAAACAAGTTTGTCCTTCTGTTATGCAACGAAGCCAGCCACAGAGTTGACTGAGGTCCTAGGTTTTATGGGGCTGAAGTGATGACTAGGGATGACGTGCAGGTGCGGGGCTATTCAGAATACAGGTGACTGTGATCAGGATGATTGCGGTGAGGAGAACCTGGCCTGGCTGTTACAGTATGGACCTTATTCTGACGCACTTTGTCAAACCACCACCTCCCCTGACAGCTGAGCAGGACTCTGCAAAATAAACCATGAAACTCTGACCAATGTGAGGAGAGTTTACTCGCACCTGACTTGTTTTAGCTCTTTTGGTCCGTTTAGAAACTTTGCAGTGTGAAAGCGAACCGCACCAAGAGCAAAGAGCAACAATGTAACATTTTAAATCACTGTTTCAGTACAACTAAATCGATTCACAGATGTGAAAGCACCTTAAAATGCATAAGTGCGCTCATTTTTGCGATTGTTTTAGAACTTCCGATTCAGTTGCCTATGGGATAAATGATTAGGAATAATATACAGCAGAAAATGGTCAAACTACTTGCTTTACAAACAAGTGTGTTCATGACTACACAGACAAAGCAGAATGATATAATAAGAAAATATCAGTTTGCAACCTCAAGCAGCAGAACGAGCTGTTTTTAACGTCCAAAAATCAATGGAAGTGATTGAGACTGGAAGTCTCGAGCCAAAGAGATTCAAATGGCTGCCCCCACTAGTACGTGAATGATGAGGTAAATACTTGGGGCCAAAACCTGGTATGTTTTACCTTAATTGTTTCAACTGTTATTTGCTCGGTCCCATAACCAGGGAGGGTTCAGGTGGTTTGAAAGACCCAACCCTCACTAACAAAGGTCCAAAATTGGTCTCATACATGAGGCCATTTGTCCTATTTGACTGCTATGCCATCATAAATAGTAAAATAACCTATCAAAAACGGTTCTAAGACCAAGTGGAATCCTCTGCCGGCTGTCGCTTAAGTGTAACTAATCAGTTTTGGCCAGTGCACACAGTTATTTTTCACGAGTCCAACATTCAGCTGTGCAAGAAAACATACAATTTGACAAAAGTGGTCATCTTTCGCTACTGTATTGTTTTTAAATCGAGAAATATTTTACAAGTAACTTTTATTCTAAATATTGGAACAAAAATTGACAATTGAAAAGGTGTGAAGCACTAAAAGCGACCAATATTAAAATTAATTTGAGTACTATTTTGGCTATTGTTGTTATCTATGAATTTTCAAATGTACTTTTTTGGTTATGAGGACCATCAAACAATCTATTTCAGCTAGAATAGTGCTTAAAATGCCACTAAAATTCAGTATTTAACCACCCTGTCACCAGGCTGGCTATGGGCCTGTAACTACAGGATGGTTTTTATTAAAGCAAAATCATAACGATCATGTTTTTTTTTGTGCACAAAAAAGTTTTACGACCTACTCTATGGTTGTAAACTATGCTTAGTGTATAGCAAAACCATGGTTAATCAGTGGCTACATTTTTTTTATTTGTACCAAAAACCATGATTAATTTTCGCAAAAGTTTTAAATTTGTTTTCAAATTAAATAAATATATATATATATATATATATATATATATATATATATATATATATATATATATATATATATATATATATATATATATATATATATATATATATATATCGTTTATGACAACACATACCGTATTGATACAAAATTGAACACTCAATGTGTAATCTTGTGAATTATTACACAAAAACACTGAAAATATTTTGAGATTTTAATAATAACAAAATAAATGTAATGTCAGTTCTTGCAGTATCTTAGATTCTCTCACACACAAACAAACAAAATCATTTCCTCTTTGTAGTGATAAATATTTTACAGTACACATTCCAGTAGACTAGACTGTTCCACTATACATCTATTTGTTGTATACAAAAGTATATTTTGTGCTTGAATTAAGATGAAATTGAATTGTCACTCATTTCATAGTTAGTGTGTCTGATGCTTACAATGGCCACACATGGTCATTCTGTGCAAAACACTATAGCCAGAAGAGAAAGACTGCTTGTGGTGAATGAATTCCTCCGTTTTTTTTTTTTTTTTTTTTTTTTTTTGAGACAGAACGAATAAAGGAATTCTTTTAAAAGCAGAACTCCACACACAAAGACTGTCAGCAGGAGGGCTTCAATATTGCAAAGCCCACCCTTAAAGCAACTAAAGCCGAAACCCGCAGTCAATGATACAAAGAAAAAATAAGAATGTAAAACTACATTCTTCTATTTTATTTAGTCAGAAACTGTTTTTCCTCCAATGACAAAAACTTGATGTAATGTCTTTAGGGATCTGACAACATGAATGACGCCTTCTCTGCAAAATGGAAATGGAGGAAGCAATGTTTGCTCTCCAAAAGTGTAAAGTCTGTTATTTATCTTCCTTGTGACATTCAGCAAAAGTCAACAAATCCCAGACCTGTCGAACACAGACCTACAGCTCTGTAGTGATCTGGCAAAATCTTGCTCCTGCAGAGACTGGATAAATTCCTAAATCCCTCTCCACACATTACACTAGGAAACCACAGTCATGGATAATGCTCACTTCGAACAAGAGAAAACATACTCTATCCTAAAGCTACTTTCTATGAAAACGCATTTACACTATGAATGAAAAAAAGGTAACTGTGATGTTTCTCATGATTCTGACATTTTTTTGTCCAATAGTGAATTCAGAAATACACCATTTTAGCTGCAAGGCTATACAATAAGTAATGGTACATATAAGTATACAAGTGTGAGAAAATAAATGTTAGATCATGTACATAGTGCAGTATATATACAATACAGTTGGGGTTAAAATTATTAGCCATCTTATGATTGATTTTTCTTTTAAAAATATTTCCCAAATAAAATTTAACAGAGCAAGGAATTTTTCACAGTATTTCCTGTAATACTCTTCTTATTATTAGCCCTCTTAGGCAATTTTATATTCCATAGTATACAGATGGAAGCTGAATACTAGTATCTAAACATATTTAGTAAAATATTATGTACTGTCTAGGCCTGTCACAATAATCTTATCACACAACACTTGGACCTCAATCATTTTTAGTAAGTAAATATACACTACCTGACAAAAGTCTTGTCATCAATCCCAGTTGTAAGAGCAACAAATATTAACTTGACTTCTAGTTGATCATTAGGAAAAGTGGCAGAAGGTAGACTTTTCCAATGAATCATCTGTTGAATTGCACCCCAATCATCACAAATATTGCAGAAGACCTATTGGAACCCGCATGGACACAAGATTTACAGAAATCAGTCAAGTCATGGTTTGGGGTTACATTCAGAATGGGGACATGCGCGAGATCTGCAGAGTGGATGGCAACAACATCAATCTGAGGTATCAAGACATTTGTGCAGCACATTACATGACAAACCACAGGAGAGGGCAAATTCTTCAGCAGGATAGCGCTCCTCATACTTCAGCCTCCACATCAAAGTTCCTGAAAGCAAAGAAGGTAAAAATACTTCAGAAATGGCCAGCCCAGTGACCGGAAATGAACATTATTGAGCATGTCTGGGGTAAGATGGAGGAGGCATTAAAGATTAATCCAAAGAATCTTAATGAAATCTGGGGGTCCTGCAAGAACGCTTTTTTTTGCCGTTCCAGATGACCATTAATAAGTTATTTGAGTCATTGCAGAGATGTACTGCATCAGGGCTTGAAATTAACCTTTTACTTGGTAGCATCAGTGCTCCTAACTTCTAAAGTTTAGGCGCACCAGACAAAATTTAGTAGCACCCACCAAAAATTACGAACACCATTACTACATGTTTTATATTAACGCCCCATTCACAGGGGCTTTCAGCGTCAATGCTTCCCATTCACTTTGAACGGGTGTCGTCAGGCGTTGCCGAACTGCTTTGTGGATCCGTTCGCGCCGCTTCAGAAGCGTTGCTCGCTGCAGAAGTTAGGACTAGTTAAACTTTTCAAGCGCCGATGGAAGCGTCAGCCAATCAGATTGCTGTATCCAAATGCAACAGCTAGACAGTGGCCTATTGCTGACTGAATTTCATTGGCTGACACTGCTATGACGATCGCTTCAGCCCCAACTTCAGATACGCCTTCAGTCAAGCGTTGACGCTGAAGCCCCGTGTGAATGGGGCGTAACTGATTCGATCATATATCAACACTCTAATCACAACTAAAAAATAAACAAAAATCTACATGCGCTTACCGGCCCTGTACCACTGCTTGACGTGAATAAGATGAACTAAATTAACAATAAAAACTTCTGTTCTCACGGGTGCTATCTAATATTACACAGATGATATTGACATATAACTTATTATTTGCATACGTCATCTTAATAGCTATAATGGTCTCAGTGTATGCATGCTCTGTAGCATTGGTGAACGCGGAGTCAGTCGCACGGCAGCATCGTGACGATTAAATGAAGGATTAAATAACGTTTAAATATCTCATGCTTAATGTGTAGATTAAGTGGCAAACACTGTTACGTGAAAACTCCGTCCCACCAGCTTTACGTTGAATTCTTTAGTGATTTTCATAGCGGACTTTAAACACTGGAAGTCTTTTATCCACTCTTTGAAAAATGTAAATGCTGGATTGACATTCAGCACATGATCACTAATCAGATGTGTCATTATTTGTAACTTTAGGAGATTTCTAAAACTAAATCTGTCAGTGTTGTTTTCATTCTCTCGGATCCAGACCTTTACATTTTTGCGACTGTAGTTCTCTGTCATCAGAACAGTGATTGACAGCTGATATTAACCAATCCATTTGCGTTCTGTTCTAGCGCAGTGGGTCAATAAGAAAAGCTTGAAGGCGGGGCAAGCATTGCAGGCTTTGTTTACTGCAGCAAGTTGACATGTCAACTGGTTTAAACTATTCCTGAGTGCTGCGTTTGGTGTTTTTAGGTGCAAAGATGCTTAATGCATGAATGCCTTCTAATTCCGCGCATGTGGTAAACATTTTGCTGTGAAAACAACAATTAGACGCACAAATGCTCCCAAATATATAAGGTTGCATAGATAAAATTTCGGGCGCATATGCAATAAAAAAGGTCGCAATTTCGAGCCCTGTGTATGGATGCAGTCTTCAAAGCTCATATGAGTCATTCACAATATAAATTTTGTTTTTTCACTGCACCATGACTTCATATTCATTCATTTTCTGGTCGGCTTAGTCCCTTTATTAATCTGGGGTCGCCACAGTGGAATGAACCGCCAACTTATCCAGCGTGTATTTACTCAGCGGATGCCCTTCCAGCCGCAACCCATCTCTGGTGACAAGTGACAAGACTTTGTCTAAGCAAAGTCAGACCTTACTGTACTAATTAAATAATTAAAAAAAGGCATGATCATGTTTTATTTTGGTGAAATAAGGGTAATCTAGAGGCCTTTGCCTTTCATATAAGCCTCTTCTGATACCAAATGATCAACTGGAAGTCAAGTTATAATTTGTTGTTCCTAAAACTTGGCTGGACAACAAGACTTTTGTCAGGTGGTGTATATCGCTCATACATGAAAACGAATTCTAGCAACATTTTAGCTGATTGCGCAAGCTCTCCATCTCAAATGGAGATGTCAGTGTCAGTATGGTTAAAAAACAATTTTGTATTTACTGTTAATTACTAAAGTAAACATTTACATGTGGGTGTCTGACAACTGAAAATAGATCTCGCACTTATTTTTTACCTTACACAGTTTTGTTAAGATGTATTATTATTTATTTCTTTAGGATGCATGTTTCTCATTCTGATTCCAATGCCCCATTATTAAATTGTTAAAATGACTACTATTAAATTAAATATTCTATAGAATAAAATCTTAAGTGTTCTTTGGAAGGAGTGTACTTGCATTATGATGCTATTATACTGTGATTATGGCATTATATAATGACTGGCTAAAATTTGTCTTAAATGACAATATATATATTGTTTATCGCAATATATTTTGGTGCAATATATCGTACAACAAAAAATAGACAAGCCTAGTACATCGAGGCAAAGATAAAATAATCAGCCATTAGAAATTAGTTATTAAAACTTTCATGTTTAGAAATGTGTCTTTTTTCTGTTAAATAGAAATTGGGGAAAATAGGTAATGATTGCTAATTTTAATAACAATTTTGAGAAATACTTTTTATTCCTTAGAAGAAACAAGCACAAACAATTAACTAAGTAAAAAAATTTTTACTGTACACAAAAAGGCCAGAATTGAAAGATGTAAACTCAGCTAAAAGTTTATAAAATGCAAATGTGAGATAGTTGTTTTGTTTTTTATTATTAGAAATAATATTAAATTCTGAGCTATAAACTTTGTGATAGAGAACATACAATTTTTAAATTTTGCAACAATTTAGGAAAAAATCTATTTTTAGTTCTAGTTTTTAGTTTAAGTTTTCAAAATTTTAAGCTTTTTAGTTTTTTTTTAAGTTTAAGACAAACTTCTATTTGAGTTGGAATTGTGAGCTAAAAACTTAATATTTTGAGAGACAAATTTTTTTAAAAATCTAAGAAACAATTAAAATGGTCAGATGTTCACTCAACTTGCAACTATCAGACAAACTGTGTGGTGGACATAAACAGGGTTTCTGCAGATTTCTTCAAATCAAATGTAAGACTTTTTAAGACCATTTTGAGACCACTGTGAATGAAATTTCAGACTTATTCAGGGCTAAACACTAAGGATTTTTTGTGATTTTTTTCTAATGGCCTGGTTACTTCTGTAAATAATTTTTGTAGTAATGGAAGATCATGAAAAGGGATGTGTTGCTGATTTGTGGATTTGGAGAATTGTCTAAAATTTGAAAAATTGCTGGAAAAATGTCTAACAGCTGTTCTGAATTGTACCTCTTTGCAATACAAAAGTTAAATATAAAAAAGAAGTTTAGTGATGGATTATAGGTGATTGGGTGTCAGCCAGATTGGGTATCTTAACTTGAACATAGGAAAATTAAGACCTGTTTAAAATGATTTAAGACCTACAACACAATATTTCAGTGAATTAAAGACTTTTTAAGGCCTCAAATTTTGTTTTTAAAATTTAAGACATTTTTAAGACCCTGCAGACACCCTGATAAATCTAAATTATGTATTAAATAAAATAATAATAATAACAAAAATGCAATTACTTTTTGGATTTAAGTGCATGTAATATATACTGTATATAGCTGTCGCCTCACAGCAAGAAGGTCGCTGGGTCGAACCTCGGCTCAGTTGGCATTTCTGTGTGGAGTTTGCATGTTCTCCCTGCCTTCGTGTGGGTTTCCTCCGGGTGCTGCAGTTTCCCCCACAGTCCAGGTGAATTGGGTAGGCTAAATTGTCCGTAGTGTATGAGTGTGTGTGTGAATGTGTGTGTGAATGTGTGTGTAAATGTTTCCCAGAGATGGGTTGTGGCTGGAAGGGCATCTGTTGCGTAAAAACTTGCTGGATAAGTTGGCGGTTCATTCCGTTGTGGTGACCCCGGATTAATAAAAGGGACTTAGCCAACAAGAAAATGAATGAATGAATGAATTATATATATATATATATATATATATATATATATATATATATACATATATATATATATATATATATATATATATATATATATATATTACATTTATATGGATACACCTTAATAAAATGGGAATGGTTGGTAATTTTAACGTCCTGTTTGTGGCACATTAGATATTATTCTATTATATAACTTTTGTTTTTTTTTCAAAAGGAAGAGGGTCATTTGAAACATCACACTTATTGGGAATTTCACAAGAAAAACAATGGTGTGCTTGATTTTAACGTAACTTTATTCTCTCATGAGTTATTTACATTTCTGACCACTTATAAAATGTGTTCAATGTGATGCCCATTGTGTTGGATTGTCAATGCAACCCTCTTCTCCCACTCTTCACACACTGAAAGCAACACAGCAGGAGAAATGCCAGCACAGGCTTCCAGTATCCGTAGTTTCAGGTGCAGCACATCTTGTATCTTCACACCATAGACAACAAAGATAGTGGGGCCATTCTTCAATAATGGAAACTTCAAGACCACTGGATATTTGAAATTGCTACATGATGATGTGTTTCCCTCTCTATGCACTGAAGCTGGCACATTCCCTGAGTATTTCCAGCAAGATGGCGCACCACCACATTATGAATGTCAGGTCCGAGCATTCCTAGATGAACAGGTTCCTGAAATGTGGATTGGTTGTCGTGGGCCAGTTGAATGGCCCACAAGGTTTCCCGATCTGACCCCCTTAGACTTTTATCTTTGGGCCATCTGAAGGTAATTGTCTATGGTGTGAAGATACAAGTGGTGTGAAGATTCCTATTGAAACAACAAAAGTTGGATCTAAGGTGGCTGACTTCTAAATGGCTACCATGGTCACCATCCATCTTGAAAAGTTTGCCCACTCACATATACTAATGTGCCACAAACAGGACGTTAATATCACCGACCATTCACATTTTATTAAGGTGTATCCATATAAATGGCCCACCCTGTATGTATGTGTATATATATATCTTCTAAATTAACACTAAAAACAAAAAGTTTTACGTTTGAAACTTTGCACCATTACCTGCAATCAACACCACTGAAGTCTATGACCTCCCAATAGATCAGTCTAGTATCATTTGCTTAGTGAGAGGTCGTAGTTTAACATCTTTGTTTTTCATCTCGCTGTCTTGGGTATAAAGCTTGTGCTCTATTATGTACTCAATGACCGAGTCTGGCAACAGATATTTAACACTGTGACCTCTTCTCAGAGCTTGACGGATCTCCGTGGCGCTGATCTCATTGTGAACCCACTCCTGAACCAGGAAAATGCTTGGCCGATGCTTGGACAACAAATCAGACTCATGTATAGCACGATCAGGCTGAAGGCTGCCACGGCTCACGCAGACCAGTCCAAATCGGCCCACAACCTCCTCGATGTGCTCATCCGTCCACAGACCAGGCACTTTAAAGGAGTCCATGAAATCAGCTCCACACAACAGCTTCAACTGAGGAACATCTGAAGAAAAAACAGTAAGATTACTAGTTTTGTATAAGGGAACAGGAGTCATGAACCCTTGAGCGCTGTTGGGAATGTTTTCATCCACCTTGTGGGGATGTTGAGTCTTAATTTTAACACATATTTTGGGAAAATGATTAGAAATTTTTAAAAATGTCAACAATACACTCTGGGTAAATTTACCACCCTTTATGTTAACAGAAAAAAATACACATTTTACCTCTTCCCAACAGGGAAAACCACCAACAATCAAGAATGCATGATTATTTGGTGTCATGACTTTGCAATCAAAAAAGTGTAAGTATAATGGAAGTCAAAGGGGCCAAAACAGCCACCAACATAACGAAAGGGTAGTCAATTTGCCCATATTGTTGAGTTTTTGAAAATTTCAAAGCATTTCCCCATAGTATGAGTCAAAATACGGGTCACCAAAAATCATTGCATTTTGCTGAAATACATAACAAAAGGGAACAAAACTTGAATGGTACACAAGGGTTAAATTAAAGTTAACAGTTAACAATGCTTTTTTACTTTTGGAATGTTAACCCTTGTATTGTTCAAACTTACTACCTATTCGTTATGCTTTCTTGAGAGTTAGCGATTTTCTTAGCTGGGAAGAGGTAAATGATCATTAGTTTGCACCATTTGCCCTTTAGATTTAGCCCTTTTTAAGCCAGTGCAAAAAAAGTTTCTGGTTCGTATTTGGAGCTCTATGAAGTATAACAGCAAATTATAGTGTACATGCATAAATACACTCACTAAATTACTCTGTTCTGTGAGATGAGGTGCTTATTTTAATTTTTTCAGACATATCAAGGTACTGTAAGTGTGCAAAGGTCTCTCTCAGATTGCGATCAAAAATGTGATTATGATGGAAGTCAATGGAGCAAAAACAGACCCTAACATAACGAATGGGTTGTAAATTTGCACATAGAGTAATGTTGAGTTGTTGTTTTCTTTATTCAAAACATTTTCCCAAAATGTATGTCAAAATAAGGAGTCACTAAAAATCTTTCCATTTACTGAAACACAGAGAAAGTTGTGGCTTAATTAAGACTCAAAATCACATCACCCCAAAGTGGATGGAAACATCCCCAACAGCACACAAAGGTTATTCATTGTAAAGATGTGTGTATGTGTGCTTTAAAACATGAGACCTGACTTTTTTTTCTGTAATATAAATGCTACAACATGCTAACTAATATATAGTATGTTGTTTTGCCTGTTTATAACATCTTCTGATGTTTAAAGCCTGTTTAGTTAAGCAATGCTGTTCTTATGCTGTATTTATTTATTATAATTATCAGTCATTGTCAGATGATTTCAGTCATAGCTATGCAAAGATTTTATTTCAACAACAGTTTCGTTTGTTATTAAACTTTCTTGTTATTAGCTTAAATCTGTATTTAACCTCAGAAAATCTTCACGTAAAAAAGAGGCGCTTAAGTCAGAATTTGTGGTGACTGTGTTTTAAAATTAAATTATTATGATCCTTATTTATACCTGGTTTAAACATTTGGAAATTATATACAGTTTTATTTTTTATTTTTAAAGGATGTTTAGAAGTAATAAAATGCAATCAGTTAGATGTAATACCGTTTTATATGTTTGTTTTTTTGTCTCCAGTGAAAGTTTATTTACCCAAACATATCTAAACCAGTTAATCAAGGCCTTCAGACTCAGTAAGCTGGCACAGCGTCTAAAATTTAGTTCCCTACTACAGTATATTCTATGAGACAACCCATATGTGAGCTGAGTATTTCGGCCAAATTCATTGCATTCCCAAAACAATAGCTGAGAAGCAGCAGGATGACCTACTTTTTGTGCTGAGATACTGAACACTTCTATCCCATGAGGCCACGGGAAAGAATTTATGAATGGATGTGGAGCAGCGCATCTGACACAGGTAGGTCACAAGATAATGACAACATGGCAGATGTAGTACATCCAAATTTCATTCATATTACTCATAATCTTACTATATTACATACTTTTACCAAATCTACAGTAGTGCCTACACAAACAGTATGTGACTTTAGACTCTGGCTCATGCTATTAGTGTCTGACTTTACTGGCTCATTTTTATTCCATATTTCCAGGCATAGTACACTTAACTGTCATGTAATATACAGGGTTTAGTGAATGAGTGATTGGTTTTAAACAGTACTAATATTTTTTTTTGCTGCTGTTGGAACCAGTTAAAGCTAAACTATAGAGCACAGGTCTCAAACTCCATTCCTGGAGGGCCGTAGCTCTGCAAGTTTTGCTCCAACCCTAATCAAACACAGCTGATCCAACTAATCAAGGTGTTCAAGACTACTAAAGAATATTAAGCAGGTGTGAGTTGGGGGGGTTGATAAACTGTGCAGAGCTGCGACCCTTAAGGAATTGAGTTTGAGACCATTGCTCTAGAGGATATTGGCCTTCTAGGAGCAGAACTGGACACCCTTGCTCTACATAATGAATTAAAATGTGAGCATTTGAACTACTGTGGGCAAATATGAATGCTGTAAACATTAGCCCCTTTCATACATGCAAATTTGTTTGGAATAAGATGTTGTAACATTACCAGTAAATAGCTGGAATTCTGCTGTATGTGAACAACGCAAGTCATTATGTTAATTTTATGGCAATTTACCAGTATTAAAGCCTCTGTATATTTCAAACAAGATCAAAAACTGAAACTTTACACTGAAAAGACAATTTTGAACAAAATCCATCAGAAAGGAAGTTCTTATTGACTTCATTTTGGCAGTTCGAAACAGCTAACCAAAGCAAAAGTTTGTGAGAGTTTGTTTTGGCTCCTAAATCCCTTTGAGGTACTATTGGCCCGTGGCGATTGGTGGGTGTGTTTTGGAACTCCTGCTTCTTTGACATGCAATTCCTTCCCCCAGATTTGTTTCTCATTCCACAGGGTGTCAGACAGGAGAACAACATCCAAAACAACAACACTAGCCACATTAATATCCAGGAGAGTTGAACGCTCATGGAGAGATTTTAAAGACTTAGAAGAGACAAAAAGCCAACCTCGTTGCGCTAGATTTTCTAATAGCTTGCACATACTGGTCGCACCGTTCTGTGTCTGTCCAAAGCAAATAAGAAAAGGATATGCCGCTTCTCTTCTTGAAGGCTGTTGCCAGATGTTTATGAAAGTGTTTGTTCTTCTCTCTCAGCTGCTATCGTTGTGTTTACGGGTATACACGAGCAACCTTTACAACCCTGCCTACTGCAGTATGGGGGTGTTTTTGAGCATGCGAAATTCTGTCGCACGGCGCTGCGAAAAGGGCTCGGATTAAAGAAGATGATTAAACATTAAAATAGTGAGCAATATTTTAAATTTCTTTCCAGAGAGGTCATGTTTTGATCTTCTATTGGTCTCACGTAATCATGTGATGCGATTTTCATGTGATGCGGAACTTTCCAATGCAGCGACAAGCAAAACTTGCACAAGCTTGCGTTTCTGGTCTGCCACATTCACATGTGTATGAATGGAGGTCTATGGGGTGAAAAATGCAGTGTGACCATGGCTTAAGTGTGTTGGAGCAGGGTTGGAACTAAACTGTGCAGTGATATGGCCCTTCAGGAACTGAGTTGACACCCCTGTTTTATGTGAATAAAAGTATAAATGAAATCTGTTCACTATATAAGGCAATCATGTCCCTTCCAAAGATTTAAATGGTTTAAACTCCACAAGTCAAACCCATTTTTCAATACAACACTTAACATTTTGAGGTTTGGGTGAACAGACTTTTAAAGGCGAGACCAAAATCACTCAATTCTGATTAAAGACGCCATATTTGTGTTCCAGAAGATGAACAAATTTCTTCCCTGTTTGGAAAATATGAGGTGATGTAAGTGTTGTTTAGAAATCGCTCAACTGTTTTAATCAAAGACAGAGCAGTAGAGCAGCAAATCATCATAGCACTGTCAAAAATGTCAACAACAACAACAAAAAAGCAGCAGCAAACTGACAACTGCTTATGAAGCTGAATACGGTGCTTAACTTGAATGATGGCAGTGCACAGAGCCTACAGCTGTCACAAAGACTGATATGATCATTTAGAAGACCTAAATCTGAGATCTAAATGAGATTTTCAAGTGCCAATCTAGATTAAATGCCCTACAGCACCTTTAATGTGTTTGTCAAAAGGAACCAAGTGTTTCTGAACAATAACAATGTGATTACTTATTCACAGGTTTCGAAATTTACCCCAAAATAAACATTCTGTCATGGTTTATTTCCCATCATGTCTTCTGGGACCTAGAAGCTAATTTTACTCTCCCAATGAAAAAATTACGAGAATTTATAGGATTTTAACATAGCTGTTTTGAACCAAAATATTTTTAATAATTAACAAAGCTGAAAGATAAGAAAATATCCTGATTTGTTGAAAAACTTTTAAAGTACTGACACTTAGTTTAAGCTACCGACAAAATAAAATTACAAACTAATTAAAATTATTACCAAATACTACAGATCAAATCACAATTTATTTAGAGAGCACTTTATTCAATATACACTAATCTGACACTTTATTCGGTACACCTTACTAGTACCGGGTTGGACCCCCTTTTGTCTTTATAACTGTCTTAATAATTTGTGGCATAGATTCAACAAGTTACTGAAAATATTCCTCAGAGATTTTGGTCCATATTGATGTGATAGCATCACACGGTTACTGCAGATTTGTCAGCTTCAAATCTCCTATTCTACCACATCCCAAAGGTTATCTATTTGATTAAGTTCTGGTGACTGTGAAGGCCATTTGAGTACATTGAACTCATTGTCATGTTCAAGAAACCAGTCTGAGATAATTTAAGCTTATGACATGGTGCGTTATTCTGCTGGAAGTAGCCATCAGAAGATGGGTACACTGTGGTCATAAAGGGATGACATTGTCAGCAACAATACTCAGGATACGATGGTCAGTTGGTACTAATGGGCCCAAAGTGTGCCAAGAAAATATCCCCCACACCATTACACCACTACCACCAGCCAGAACCGTTGATAGAAGGCAGGATGGATCCATGCTTTTATATTGTTACTGCCAAATTCTGACCCTACCATCCAAATGTCGCAACAGAAATCGAGATTCATCAGATCAGGCCGTGTTTTTCCATTCTTCTATTGTCCAACTTTGGTGAGCTTGCGTGAAGTTTCCGGATCTTAGCTGACAGGCGTGGTACACGATGTGGTCTTCTGCTGCTGTAGCCCATCCGCCTCAAGGTTGGACATGTTGCGCATTCAGAGATGCTCTTCTGCATACCTCTTACTGTTACTGTTGCCTTTCTACCAGCTTCAACTAGTCTTGCCATTCTCCTCTGACCGTTGGCATCATTAAGGCATTTGCGCCCACAGAACTGCCGCTCACTGTATGTTTTTTCTTTTTTAGACCATTCTCCGTAAACCCTAGGGATAGTTGTGCATGAAAACCCCAGTACATCAGCAGTTTCTGAAATACTTAGACTAGCTTGTCTGTCACCAACGATGCCATGTTCAAAGTCACTTAAATCCACTTTTTTCCCCCCTTTCTGATGCTCAGTTTGAACTGCAGCAGATCGTCTTGACCATGTCTACATGCCTAAATGCATTGAGTTGAAGCCATGTGATTGGCTGATTAAGTTGGACAGATGTACCTAACAAAGTGGCCGGTAAGTGTAGAGTAAGTTTTAAAGGTTTTAATGCAGCTCAACAGTAAATTTAAGAAACTATTTAGCTAATTACCAACTATTATTATTAACTTCTTATTTTTGAAAACTTGGAAAAGAGTAAACAATAGTGTTATTGTCCAACCCATTTATTTATATAAATAAGTACTATTCAACTATTATTATTGCAAAATGTTTTAGATTTTTGAATATATTAAAATAAAAGTACTGCTGAGTAAAACTGTCTCAATTTCTTTAAAATTATTTAACTTGCACAAATATTTTAATGGTATATTACATCAAAATAAAGGTAATATGGTAATACGTTCTGTTATACAATGCAATTGCATTTTAAATTGGGTAGATGTCTAAATACCTCATTACTATAGTGATAAAGCAAATATAGAATTTTCCAATTCTTTAAAATATTACTGTGGCACAAAGTATGCCCAAAACTAATGACTTTACTCTTGCTAAAAACAATAACAACAACAAAAACAACAAAAAGCAACAAAGCTTGCACTTTCCTTACCCTATATGCTTCAATAGAATGTGTTCATGGCCAGCAATTCTAGGGCTCAACCTCAGCAGTGATATTTACAGCATAAGAAAGAATCAATAGCATGCTTTTAACTCTAATTCTCTCTCTATAGCATATGTCTGAAAGCTAGCTTTTGTTTGATCAAACATGAATTGGAGGGAGCAGGAAATGAACCTCGCAGGCCCACTAAAGCCCTTTATTCCTGCTCCATGTGTCTAAACATAGTCTCAAAAAACCTATGTGGCCACTGCACTCCTTCTCATTCTATTAATGAATATATTTTTATTGAAGAAATCCTGGCGATGGAAGAGCTTTCATATATGTTGAAAATGAAACAAGGGCTTTTAGAAAGGACTGGGGAAAGTGGTTCATATAAGAAGTATACAGTAAACCGTAATTGTTACAGAAATGGTAACCTCACAATTTTCGCTGCATTCTTATGAATGTTAAAGTGTGTTTATTTTTGTATTTATTTATATCATTTACTTTGTATAATTCTATGCACTGAGATATGTATGTAATGATGTATAATGTAACTAACCGGCCACTTTATTAGGTACATCTGTCCAACTGTTTAACGCAAATTTCTTATCAGCCAATTACATGACAGCAACTCTATGTATTTAGGCATACAGACATGGTCAAGACGAGTTCAAACCAAGCATCAAAATAGGGAAGAAAGGTGATTTTAAGTGACTTTGATCGTGGCATGGTTGTTGTTGCCAGACGTGCTTGTTTGAGTGTTTCAAAAACTGCTGATCTACTGGGATTTTCAAGCACAACCATATCTAGAGTTTACAGAGAATAATTCAAAAAGAAAAAATCCAGTGAGTGGCAGTTCTGTGGGCACAAAATGCCCTTTTGATTCATGAGATTATGAGGTGAATGGCCAGACTGGTTCAAGCTGATAGAAAGGCAACAGTAACTCAAATAACCACTTTTTACAACCGAGGCATGCAGAAGAGAATCCCTGAATGCACAACACGTCCAACCTTGAGGCAGATGGGCTACAGCAGCAGAAGACCACATGCTACTCCTGTCAGCTAAGAACAGGAAACTGAGGCTTTAATTCACACAGGCTCTCCAAAATTGGACAATAGAATATTGGAAAAACCCTGCCTGGTCTGATTAGTCTCTATTTCTGCTGTGACATTCGGATGGTAGGATCAGAATTTGGAATCAGCAACATGAAAGCATGGATACATCCTGCTTTGTATCAACGATTCAGGCTGGTGGTGTAATGGTGTAGGACAAATTTTCTTGGCACACTTTGGGCCCATTAGTACCAATTGAGCATCGTGCCAACACCACAGCCTTCTTGATGATTGTAGCCAACCACGTTCATCTCTTTATGACCACAGTGTACCCATCTTCTGATGGCTACTTCCAGCAGGATAACGCGTCATAAAGCACAAATCATCTTGGACTGGTTTCTTGGACATGACAATAAGTTCACTCTACTTAAATGCCCTCCACAGTCACCAGATCTCAATCCAATAGAGCACCTTTGGGATGTGGTGGAATGGGAGTTTCGCATTATGAATGTGCAGCCGACAAACCTGCAGTAACTGTGTGATGCTATCATGTCAATAGGGGCCAAAATCTCTTAATATTTTCAGCACCTTATTGAGTCTATGCCACGAAGAATTAAGGCAGTTCTGAAGGCAAAGAGGGGTCCAACCCGGTTCTAGTAAGGCGTACCTAATAAAGTGCCTATTGTGAGTATCTATTATAGCTAAGAACAATATACTCTGTATAAACAATATACTTTTTTATTTATCTGCATTGTTAAAATTGAATATTAAACTAGATAATAAAAAATGAAGCCATTGATGAAAATCATTGCGAATATTCCAATACAAACACTAATATTTCCAGACAATCATAAATGGCTTACATCAGTAATTGCAAAACTTCTCTGAATCGCCTAAATGTGGTTTTCATTAGAGCTGTTTAATAAAAAATAATCCCTGTTATAATTCGACATGAAATCTAAAATAAAAAGGATCTCTTTTTGAAAAAGTCAATGATTTTCAACGTCTTTTAGGCTAATTCCGACTGATATGTTTATTTACCATTGGCGGCTTGCTTAATGCAATCTTCAGCCAAATGTCAAACAAAAGAAAAAAAAAAAAGAAGAGAGGGGTTTGCACATAATCAAGGCCTTTCACAATAACAGGGTATTCAAGTGCATGTGTTATATAATTTCTGGCACTTGTCTTGTTTTAAAGTTGTCCTGGCTATTAATCTCAGCTTCATTACCAGTCCGAGCATGCTTGTCTTAAGCCCAGTCATCCTGTGGAGGGTTTTAGACTTCATTAGTATGCTCCTCTACAAAAAGCCAAATAAAAAAAAAAACACTGCTGAAAAGAGGCCTAATGGTGCTTCTGCAGGCCATGAGGAAGACAACAGCCTGTTTTGAATTCGTCAGACTTATCTAAAGTGATTAGCAAAGACTGAAAAGGCTCAATGAATGGCTTAAAGGTTTGAACGGTTTCTGTGGCAATTTATAAAGACATATTGAAAGGTGGGCAGGGCTTACCTGAGGTTGTGGGCGGTCCCTTATTACAGCAGTGTTGAGCAGCTACACGGCCGTAGTGGTACCTGTATTTAGTGAGACAGAAACACAGCAGATATGCATTAGTGAGTGTTATGGCTACTGTATTGTTTGGGTAATCAGTTTATATGAAACTTTACATTTGTATTGTGTGATACTATTGTCTGGAAACACATCAGGACCTCGATAAACATATTATAGCTGATTAGGTTTATTGGCAGTTCTATATCATTTAAGGTAAAAAGCACCATGTTAGCATGCAACATCATTTCCGAAATTGAGTTTTGAACATTTGAACGTGCATTAACCTTTAACGACTCACATGCCCTTAATACGAATTAAATATAACAAGGGGATATATAACAAGGACTATCTAAGTTTGATTAATTGTGCAACCTTACCTACCGATGTCTCAGAGGTTACAGTTTGCTGGTTTACATGCCCATAAAGTTTTGAAAGCATTTGATTTTCAGAATGTATCAACTGCCAATTTCAGAGCAGTCATGTCCATAACGAAGATAAGTCACATCCGTAACAATAGTCTTTCCTCATTAATGCAAAAATGAAAAACTAAATAAAACAAATGATGTGTGTTCCATGCAGAGCCAACCCTTATCCTTTTGACTGTTACAATTAATTTTTTTTGGCATCTGCATTTTTATTCACAGAATTTCCACAAAGTATGTCAACTCACAAAAACTCATGCTTTTTTTTTTTTGTCACGTCCGTAACGCATTAATGTGGCCGTTATTTTAAATATAAAAACACATGTATAGACTAATATTTTTTTGATACCTGAACTCCATGGTTAAGGGGTAAGCAAAATATAAACAGATGTTTCAATATACTGGTGGTAACATATACATTCCCTGAATATATATTTTTCATTTTTTTTTTTTACTGCAAATGTCACATCTATAATGCTGGAATCAGCCACAAACAACTTTATATGTGCAGCTGTTATGTGCAAATTGGCATGTAAAGTATTTTGTTAAAAAAAATAAGTGTATATAGTTACTTAGTTAAGAAGTTCGTTGGAATTATGTCACACATGGGTGAGTTTAGAGATAGTTCACCCAAAAGTTACAATTTTGTCAGCATTTACTCACCCTTATGTTTAAAACGTACACACACACACACACACACACACACACACACACACACACACACACACACACACACACACACACACACACACACACACACACACACACACACACACACACACACACACACACACAAAATGATTCATTAGATGTACCAAAAAAATAAAGTTAACTGGTAGCAAACTTTTTATATGGGCTGAATTGAAACAAACAAATTAAATTTAGTAATGCTCAACTTGTTATTTAAATTTAGCCCATATAAATTGTTTGTAACCACTTATCTTGAAAAAAAAAAGGTTAATTGGATTTACTACATTTTTATTTAGAGTACTTGTTTCTTTCTTCTGTTGAACACGAAATAAGGTAGTCTGTAAAATGCTGGTTGCTGGGTCCCATTGACGTTCATGGTATTATATTTTTTTCCTATCTCAGAGGTTCCCACAACCAGCATTTTTTAAAACAACTTCTGTTGTGCTCAACAGACGGAAGACACTGATAAATGTTCAAAACCACATTAGGGAGCGTAAATGGTGAGGCACTTTTCATTTTTGGAGAAAAAAAAAACATTATTTAACCAATAGCCAACAAACTATTGTTGATTTTGTTTTGTGTTATTTTTGGACCCTTATTCATTCATTCATTTTCTTTTCAGCTTGGTCCCTTTATTAATCTGGGGTTGCCACAGCGAAACGAACAGCCAACTTATCCAGCATATGTTTTACACAGCGGATGCCCTTCCAACCGCAACCCATCACTGGGAAAGGTAACCCTTATCTCTCATTTTACGAATCACCAAAGCTAAATATGTTCTTTAATGGGGAAAAAAGTGTGATCTACCAGTATTTCTCAACCACGTTCCTGGAGGACCACCAGCTCTGCACATTTTCCATGTCTCCTTAACCAAACACACCTGATTCAGGTCATCAGCTCATTAGCACAGACGGAAAGACCTGTAATGGGTGTGACAGACAAAGGAGACATCCAAAACACGCAGTGTTGGTTGAGAAGCACTGCTCTATACTGTGAAGACATGATGCATCTAAACCTTTTTTTTTTTCATTTTTGGGATAACTACCACTTTAAAAGACTGAATGAATGGATGGATGAATTTTTCAGCAGCTATTTGAGTCTTTAGGGTCAAATAATCTCTCAGAAATTAATTAAATGTGCTTACTTGCTGTCAACAAATAATAACACTATCATGAGTCTTTGTAGAAAATGTAACATATTCAAGATTCTTTATTGAATTAAAAATGATTAAAACCCATGAAGCATTTATTTTAATTCCAAGACATTCAATGTCACTTTTAATCAGTTTAATGCATCCTTTCTAAAAAAAAAATGATGTAACAAAAATACAGATAGAATCATAGCTACATCGATGAAAAGATGATTTTTCTTTTATAACACTATCAAAATGTGGCCCTCTTTAAAAAAAAAGGCATCTTAAAAAGCCATCTACCATTTCCTGCAGTCATGCAAGTAGTGTACCTTAAAATGCTACCTACATAGGCAGTATGGAAAAAGGCAGTGTGTTTCCTATTCAGCACTATGCCCTTTAAAATAGCGAAAACTCAACCTAGTAATTCAACATTACAGGTCAACTGCAAGGGCGCAGAGGCAATTGCACAATATCGTCCAAAATTTTGCCAGGAAGTAAATTACAAACCTAGAAAGACAAAGCCCTGGCACGAGCCCTTGGCGCAAGAGCAGCCATCCAGCAGCACCCTGGCATACGAGTATTAATTAGCCACCTAAGGGCATAGCTAGCAGTTGGCATAAAACAAAATTTGAGTGCTCCAAAGCGTCCTTAAACAGTCTCTTGTTACTTTACCTTCTCTTGAGGGATTCAAGAGGAGGAATGGACCGTCACGACGAAAAGCGGGGGACACAAATTTGGCATGGCCACTAGCAGCCAAATGCTAAAGGATGCCGGGGTGTTTCATATTTTCTGCTGCAGAATCTGAGGAGAATGGAAACCGAGGCTGTTGTGATGGATAGCAGGGGTGGAATGAGTCACGTCAGCGTATGGCTATTTGATATCTCATACAAAGGGAATTTAAGGATCGGGCTCCTATAAAGTTCGGCTTTAGCTCAGCTCTGATGTTTTGAAAATGACAGTGAGTTTGCAAAGTCCTTCATAGAGGGTGATATATATGGTGAATTCACATATGAAGGTACACATGAAATATAATGCAAAATTGATTTTTATTTTTACACTTGAATGTCTGCCATATATACCTGTTTTACAGATCTTTTTCCCTTCATTCTTTTATGTATTGCACTATATTGATGACGCTTCAGAATCGATATCACAATGTGCACATCCACAAGTCACATCACAAAGATATGCTATGTTGAGTCTGAATTATAGGTTAACTCTGAGCTACAGAATTGTATTTATTATTCACTCTATTTATAGAATTAATAAAAAAAATGTATTCTTACATACAACTTTTGTCCTGTTTCTAGTCCAAATATCTACATTTCAACGTGAAAACAAGATTATTTCACTGGCAGATATTTTAGCTTGTTGAGTGAAACACAATTTTTGTACTATTTTTTTTTTTTTTTTGCATTGTGATTATTCCATTTCTGTACCTGAATACAGTTTGACACCCCAGAAAACCATTGAATAGAGTTATTCAAACTATCTTGTGAAACTGTATTCATATTGGAATATTCATTGCAGAAAAATAAAATATTGCATACATACAAACTTATATACACATACATTAAAAATAACTGTCAATAGAAAAAAAAGCTTATAAGTAGTGATTAAATGTCTGTATAAAATGCAGTATGTCTTTTTTTTTTCAGTCTAACGCAATATGAAATGTGTATATGAAAATCCATCATAAGAAAAAAAGAGCAGTTTTTTACTTTTATAAAATTTTAGGCTTCAGGATTTCTACAAGATAGTATTTTTTTAAAACATTGCCAAAATTTGCATTGCCAATATAAATTTATAGCTCTATAGAGAAACTGAAAAATTCCTCCCCTTACACTATTATCAGACACTAAAGCTGCAAATGAAGTCAGTCACTTATTCACAATTACTATTTTAACATGGTGAATCAAACACACTGCACATGTGAAAAACATTGCGTTACTTTCAAATGAATCACACCACAGTGCACACACACAGTCTGCTCTGTTCTAGAGATAGAGATGGAAGCGATGAATCATATTCACTGAATCATATGGAGAGTCGACTCAGACTACAAAACATATTAATAATTCCTTACATTTATATAGCGCTTTTCTGGGCACTCAAAGGACTTTACACAATGGAAGGAAATCTGCTCATCCTCCACCAGTGTGCAGCATCCACCTAGATGACACGATGGTAGCCATTTTGTGCCAGAATCCACACTTCAGCTGATGGGTGGGAAGTGGGAAGTGATGAAGCCAATTATTATATGGGGATGGTTAGAAGACCATGACCTGAAGCCAGTGGGCAAATTTTGCCAGGATACCGGGGTGAAACCCCTACTCTTTTTCGAAGGACATCCTGGGACTTTTAACGACCGCAGAGAGTCAGGACCTCGGTTTAACATCTCATCCAAAAGACGGCGCTCACTGAGCAGTATAGAGTCACGGTCACTATACTGGGGCATTAGGACCCACACAGTGTTGGCTCATTCTTAAAAAAAAAAATAATTGGGATTGAGCCTTACCGATTCTTTATATTTGATACTGTAGCTCTGACTAAAATGCATCAATAAAACAAAGGTAAACTAACCACATACAGACTATGACCCTTAAAATGCTGTAAAATATAGCTTTTACCCAAGATGTGAATTTGAAATAAACAAATACAGAAAGAATACAGATCTTTCAAAAAAGGGGAGGAGCTGCTTAATATGTCCCCCCCTGTCTTATCGGCTTAATGTTTCAGAAAGCTCAGAATTTAATTAGAGTTCAGCTAGGTTATGAAGCTTTATTATGCATTTTTTAAGGGATAAAAGTGCTGAAGACCGAATTATAATCAAACAAACAAAAATTAAAATAAAAAATAGTCTTGCATAGCTGTTTACATTTTCTAGATGTGCTGAAATGTTTAGAAAGGCAAATAATATAGCCTGCTCTGAGGAGCTATTTGTCTTGTTTTCTACAATGGCTCCAGTATGAGGGTCGGGTATGACTCTCTGAATGTGCTTCTTGACAAGACTCTCAAAATGCTTCATAAGAACCGGTGTGAGCCACTGCACTGAAGTCATTAAGACAAGAGACTGAGGCTTTCTTTCTATGATAGTGGTGGACTTGAAACAGTAGGGAACCTTAAAATGTCAGTGGTTATGCTGCTAATACTTTTAAGCTTTAATAAGCACCATCAGTTCATTAAAGAAAAGATAAGCCCAACATCAGACGTACAGTAACTGTGAGGCATATCATAAACTGTCATTCATATTAATACCGCCAGTACTTTTTAAATTTAAAAAGAGCTTTTGAAGTAGAAAAAAGCCAACTTCTCATCAAAACCACTCTATTTTTGAACTTCTGAACAGTTTTTAGGATAGCAGAGGTGCATTTAGTACTGAATCTGTCAAAACCAGTTGATGTTTCCTTCACAGTCAAAGTCCCAGTTGTGGTAAAAACACCCAAAGGTTTCTTGTTTTTAAATGAATAAATGATTTACATCAATAAGTAAATGCAGAAAACTAAAATCATTCTTTGTTCATATTCACCTCATGGTCACCACAGTTTCAGTCCAATCTGGCTGCTGGCTTTCCCAATCATCTACAGAAACCCAGTCGGAGCTCTGCAAGGCCAGTCTTGCCATAGCAAGTCGGTGTTTTGAAGCAACAAGACCCTGTTTACCATAACCATCACCGACAGGAGATATAATGCCACCCACCACACGGTACAGACCTGTGAGAATGACAAAGACAACATATCTGACCCAAACAGAGTCAAATACATCACAATGAGATGTGAATCAGTGCATCATAGATCAGCTAGAATAAAGCATGCATAATATATATAAGAACAATCTAGAAAGAACATGAATTAATAAAAACTGATTAATTCATTTTTAACTGATCAAAATGATTGAATAATTCAATGACTCAACTACAAACACTCAATTTGTTTTATCAAAATCCATGTGAACTGGAAGTTTCTGCAGACTTTTATTTCAGTATGATGATATATTTATGACTGACATATTAGTTAGGGGTTGGGGTTTTATTTTTGTGCTCTTCCATTCATCTTTTGTTCACAGCAAACAAACGGCTGGAGGGGCGTGACTGCATATTTCATTTAAGCCGTCAAACTGGCATCATCAAGGAAAAACTGCTGTTCAATAGCAGGAGCAAATGGTTTGTTCTTTGATTAAGATTATCAAAATTAATAGTTTTATTCAGTGGATTAACTTGCACAGATTAACTGTTCAAATTAAGACTAAGAATGTGCACGAGCAAAATAAACATTGTACGTATGGATTTCGCACAGACTTTAAGCTCAAAGTATACTTCAGATATAAACAAAATTTTTATCTGCTTACACATGAACAAAGACTGACAATAATCAGTTTTTGTACTGAGTAATATGTAATATAGTAATATATACCAATATATTTCCCAATATTTAAACATGTTTACAAAATCATGTATCTGCTTTGTAATACCGGAAAAGACAAGTAAAACATGAAATACAAATCGGATCTGCGCATTGGTTATTTCACAGTGAACAATTGTAAAATAATCTATTTCTAATCTATAATTATTTTAAAAAAAAATTGTCAAACTCCAGTCCTGAGTGATTTAACGACCAACATATTTTTAACAGTTAAATTTCACAATTACAACCAACTGAATTAAATTAAAAAATATATATATAAAGTAACAATGATAAAGTAACTTTACTTACTTACTTTACTTAAAGTCATTTGCTCTTTTCTGATCACTGCTGACAAACGTTTTTGCATCCAAACTATACATTTTTATCACAGTACTTCTACAATCATTTGAATTTACATAATAAATAATGTATATGTGGTTGAAAATAATATTCTTTATTTGAACGTTTTGCTATGATCCTTTTTACCAAAGGCTTAGCCCAAACCTAATTCTTACCCCTTCCCCTTACCCCTACCCCTCGTTTTGTGCATTCATGTGAAGGGGTTGGGGTGTCCCAATTCCTTTTAGCTTGAATGCATAGGGCTAAGGAGAAGAGCTAGATAGCCCTTGAAACTGAAATTTTTTCAGGATCCCACTCAAACCAAGAAGTGAGAAAATTTCAAGAGATGCACAAATTAGTATTTTTTTTTCATTATTACAATTTTTGACAACAAACAAGCTTATGTTTTAATACATTCATAACGGCGTTGGTGTTTTATCATCATGCTTTAAAAAATTAAAAAACCTTACTAAATTTTGCTATCTATAATCCATAATAACAACTCGTGTTTAGTAGTCCCACAAAATACTTTCACAACGTCACTCGAATACACTGTCAAAAAAGTCCAGTGACTAGGAATGACCTTTTTACATTGTCTGGCATAATTTATTTATTTAGGTTTTAATGCCATATCAACAGCATAGGCTATATTCATGGCAAAAACATATACTAACAAAAATACAATATATAATCATAAAATCAAATCAGTTTCTTAAACATACATTGTAAAAAACAACAAAAAATTTACAAGTAGCAACAACACTAAAAACTGTCATATACTATCTTTTAGTTTGATTGAAGGGAAATATTCTAAAAGTGCTCCAGAAGGCACCTTTTCAAACATTTCACTTTAAATATTTCCCGAATAAAAACATTCTCTGACATCATTTAAAAATACACATTCTATTAAAATGTGTTATCGTCAAAATATTCTCACTCAAGTCACAAATAGGTTTTACTTCCTCTTTCAATGACTATGCATGTGTAAGTCCTGAGTGTCCGATTCTGCATCTCGTATGTACAACCTGGTCATGTCTACTTTCAAAACAGTAATTATTTCTTTCATTTACAAATGGATTCACTTCATACAATTTGTTATTCCTACATTCATCCTATTCCATTTGTGTCTGGTACAATGTTAATGTTGTTTTCGTGTGTTTACATAGATGAATTTGACGGAAGTGTAAATACACAGTACAGTTATGAGCTTATATATCATTACGATAGCATGATATCATTGCCTTCTGTGCTTTCCTGAAGCTAAAAAAAAATACTGCAACTGAAATAACTACAGCAGTCGCAATCATCGATCTCAAATGAAGTACGAGCTCATGATGACATATGATGACGTGTGCAGGTGTTGTAGTGGTGTCCTATTTCTTAGGGGTACAATATGAAGCCCTTCCCATTCACACTTAAGGGCCAAGGGAAAGGGGTAAAAATAGAAATGGGATTGTTCCTTAATAGACCTAGCTAAATCATAATTGTTATCAATAAATGATATCGTGTAGGTGTTTGAAACAGTATCCCGATTCAGCTCTAGCATGAACGCAATGCACTAGAGGGCTCTAAATTAAAGCATCTGTCATATGCATAAAATGTAAATAAGCAGCTTATTAAATAGACATTGATACATTCAAGTACAACAGCCCCAACAAAAGTTTCTAAGCCACTGCACACAAATTAACTCAAGCTTTATATGCACAGGCGGACTCTAATGAGTTGCTGAATGTTTTTGCCAAATAATGCTGTAATTCTGCAGAGTCAAGATGAATTCGCATCAGACTGCAATTGTGTTTTTTGAGTTTTGCAGCTTCTCATTTAGCTGCATGTGCAAGCAGTTACAAAACAGAATTCATCAATACAATTAATTTTTAAAAATCGGTTTTAATCTTTAATAAAAATGGCAACAAACCACAAACAAGTCTCCAGACGCTCTGGAGGTGATATAAAATGCAAGCTACTTCGACAAACTTGTTATGTTATTTCTGCAAGCAATTTTTGAGTACACTGCGTGCAGTAAATAAACACAAGCAAAAATGTCAGTGTGCCAGAATTCTGTCGAGGCTGACGCACAGATACACCATGTCTAGGCTGCAAGCTAGCGATGCAACACAACAAAATGTTCCAATTACAAACAGCAAAAGTTGAAATGCTAGGTTCATGGTGTTGCAGAAGTTACAGAGCTTTTATTTTGTTCCTGTTGATGCTTTAGGTGCAGCATGAGCTTATGCAAGTACTTTTTACAGTTGATCTAATGCAAAGTTAGATCCACCTTAAACTATAGCATTTATATAAAGCCTTATACAATGGCTTTGCATAATAAAGATAACACATTCAGACCTACTTTTTAGTCTAAAATATATCAATATTCAGTTAAATGACAAGAAAGATCACTTTAAAGAGTCAGGCCCAGAGGGGCAGAGGAAAAGAGGACAGATCTGGCCTGATAACAGATGATGGGCAATTTCAGGTAAATGAACAGGTGGCACAAACCCGTCTGGTGCATGTGGTCTCTGGCCAGCTCAAATAGCCGCATGTGCTGATGGGTAATGGGGTTGAAGGAGCCACAGGCCAGCAAAACTAGAGGAATACGGCCAGCCATTTTAGTGTGTCACACCATAGTACTCTGGATAACACTAGGATAGGGAGGGAAAAGACATTTGTTAATAATGTAAACAAAGCAATAGAGGCACAGAACAAAATATTGCAATCGATGCAACTTAATTTAGAATTAATGAGGGGTGAACGTAATGCCTTGCTAACTAAGTTAATTGTTATGCCTGTGCTCTCTCTTGAACTGAAGCCTGTGAATTATTGATTATTTCAACTGTACTGAGGTGAACAGATTTTGTGAATGTAGATTGTAAGAATGTCAAAATATCACTGCGGTTATTTAAGATGCTTTCAGATTAAAAATCCACAACAAAAAAGCAGTAGTTTAACAGTAAGTCATAATTAAGTTAATTAAATTTTTTAAAAACCTTACAGAGCTAAATTAAATAGCATATTTGTATTTAGCCAGTTTTAAAAAGATTTTCAAATTGCATTTCATTTTAATTTTTACAGATTGTGAACAACGTAGATTGCAAACTTTTTTCCAGTTCCTACACAAAGAATTTGTTGCATTTGTACTTTTATGAAGTGTTTCTAAGTAGCCTTATTATTGATTTGTATTTTTTATTATTACTCTTTATTATTACTCTTTATTATTGATTTTATGTCTTTTTTACAACTGTAACTGTTTAAATTGTTAAGCTGATTCATTTTATATTCATATCAGTGTGCACTTTCATTGTAATTGTAAAACTTGGTTGTATACAAAAATCTCATAACCAGCAGTATGGGGCAAAAATACCTGGTCACTTATAGTTCCTTAGCATGTACTGTACATGTCCTAGTTAAATGTGACCAGAGGGTTAGTCTTACTATACTAAAACAGCTGCTATGTACAGTATATTGAAGTGAAGTAGGCATGGGATGATAACTGTTTTCAAGGTATCCCGCAGTTTGGAAAAGTGAAGGTTTTAAAACCGTCAAATTTTTTTGCTATACTGTTCCTAAGGTGTGTGTAATAGTTTGTGTACATTTTTTAGGACAACAATATCTCTATCAGAAAATATATCCAAAAATGCCGTTTTGAATTGTAAAGAAATCAATGTTTTTGAAACTAATGAAGACAGCAGAATTGATAGCCTGACATGTTGTTTACTGCTCTAAAATATTTTAAATGTCACTCAAAATAAAATATATTGTGTTCAATGTGGCAAAAGTTTTTGGTTTTTACCCAAACATTTAAAAAAAAGAATACATTTTAGAGCAGTAATCACAATACCATGAAACCGTGATATTTTTATTCAAGGTTATCATACTGTCGAATCTTATATCAGCCCATGCCTATAACTCACGTAATAAAGTTATTTGCAATGCAAATGTAAAGAGTGTAAGAAAGAGTTTGCCCAAACATAACTGGGATTATTTAGGGTGATTTCAGTTTTTTTTAAAGCAGTATTTTAATAAATTATTTTAAATAATTAAAAATTATAATTAAAAATTAAAAACACGAGAGACTAAATAAAGTTTTAAAAACATCTAATTGCATTTAAAATTTTAATTTTTACAGACTGTGAACAACATACAATGTAAACTTACTTTTTTCCTTGAAAAAGTAATTGTTGCATTTGTACTTTTATAAAGTGTTTCTAAGTAGCCTTATTATTTTAAATATATTAATTATCATTTTTTTCAAGTGTAACTGTTAAAATTGTTTAGCTAAATATTCATATCAGTGCTTACTTTAATTGTGACTGTAAAACTTTTAAGGTTGTGTACAAAAATCTCACAACCAGCAGTATGTGGCAAATACTACAATTTTCCTCATGAAATCAAATACATAGTCAGTGGTCACTTATAGTTCCTTACATGTCCTGATTAAATGTGACTAGAGGGTAACAGTTGTCACAATATGTACAGTATATTGAACATGTGAAGTAGGCATAGGACGATATAAGTTATATAAGATATAAGGTATACCACAGTTTGTAAAAGTCAAGGTTTTAAAACCACCAACATTTTCTGCTATACTATTTTCTATTGTATATGTACGATTTTTTATTTATGTTTTCTTTTTTTTAGGACAACAGTATCTCCAGCAGAGAAGATATCCAAAGATGCTGTTTTTAATGGTAAAGAATCTGTGTTTTTGAAACTAATGAAGACAGCAGAAGTCAATGATTCATTTGAATTATTCAGCCTGACATGTTTACTGTTCCAAAATATTTTAACGTCTCTTAAAATAAAATATATTGCGTTCAAAGGGGGAAAAAGTTTTAGTTTTTTACCCAGACATTTAAAAAGAATATATTTTAGAACGGTAATCACAACACTGTAATCACAACACTTCAATTTTTATCCAAGGTTATCATACCATCAGAATTTATAGGCATACCAGCCCATGCCTATAAATAACTCACACAATAAGTGAATTGCGAGGCAGATTTAAAGATTCTCACAACCAGCAGTATGGGGCAAAAAAACCTGGTCACTTATTTCCTTAGCATGTACTACTATACATGTCCTGGTTAAATGTGACCAGAGGGTAACAGCTGTCACAATATGTACAGTATATTGAACATGTGAAGTACCTTAGGAATCCATCATTGCACACAGAAAATCTGTAGTTTATGTAAATACAGCATACACTTAGATTAGGTGATAAATAGACAGTGTAAGCACTGGACTCTCAATATTCAATTTGTTTGCTTAGCCAAGCCAAAGTATACACTGGGGCAAGTGCACATTACACATTTGGACAAGGCTCACTTTGTTGACAAAATTACCCTGTCTAAACTGTACACTATAAACATACATTTATTATTTATTAAAGCAGGTAAACAGAGGGATAGATAGATTCAGAATGTATATTGTGCATTTTCCAATAAAACAAAAATGCGAAAGGATGTGAAACAGTAACAAAAATGTTTGTCTAACAATGCAGAGGTTATGAAATAAGGTATGGACATAAAATGGCACATTATCACCATAGAATGACCAAACTAGCGCATTTAAAACACGAATCAATTAAATCAATATAATTGTATTAATATTGTAACTAATACGCTCTTATATTGAATTAATAGTTTATTCGTGCACCATGCTGTTTGTGTGTACTTCAATTGTAACATCATGTTAAAAACCTAAGAAGAAATAAGAGCAGCCAAAAAACAGTAAAATGAAGAGAACTTGACAGATGCCAACAAACTGAGATTGTATGTAAGTTGTAATACGGCATTTTTAAAACGCATATGCTAAACATATGCCTCCAAAAGCTGTTTCGAATATACATTTAAATAAAAAAAAGAACGAATACAAAGACAAACGTATTTACCTTATCAAAAACCTCCTCCAAGTTTAGGAAAATGCTAAATGCTATATAGTTAGCCGTATGTTACACTATTAATGTCCCCGAAAACATTGAGGTAGAAAACACAGTTCCTATTGATAGAGAAAAGGCGGCTACTAGCGGACGAAGAAAAGAAGTCTGGCTTTTCAATAAGGCCATTGATTTCAAACTCTACCTATTTAATCACAGTGACCGATCTCGTTCGGTCAAGCTGGTCCTTTAATGACAAGGACTCGTTCAAAGCCAAACGACATGAAGTCTGTTCTTTATCTGTCTGAACAAGTCTTGACTAAAATGTAAGTTCTCAATGGGTTCAATTCTGAAGGCAAGGCGATCTTAAAAGCACTATTATCCTAATATGAAGTGAATTATATTCATGTGGAACAGAGATTCTGTGCATCACAGACTCTAATGGGCCGCAAAAGACATCTATAATGATTCCATTGAAGCTACATATAGGCTAAGGATATGGATATGGTCATACACCTTCTTTCCCCCCAATCTTAGCCCTTCATGCATTATGTATTACCTTTTTAACATAAATATCTAACCTGCAGGAGAGAGAAAAAGCTTTTTCTAATCACCCTTCAAGGGGACTTTCTGTTGCCCTTCAAAAAGGCACTTTGCACAAAAACTACCCTAATTATAGCTACTAAAGAGGAAATGGGCTGTAAAGATCCATACTCTGAGCTTGCTCTACTAATGTGACTAATGTTGTGGCACACTAATGGAGTCATATTCTTTGTATTATATCCCACAGAGGTGATGAGCACAGCAATATGTGCTGTTTCCATTACTTTTGTTTTTCAAAATCCCTGGAAATCAGACAACATACTTAACAAACTGCCTTTCTTTGCAACAAATATATGACTTTTTGGTGAATGTGCAAGATTTACAATATATTAGCTGCTATAAAGTATGTGATGCTACTGTTGAAGTCCGAATTAAACCCCTGAGTTATTAGCCCCCTGTTTGTTTGTTTTTCCCCAATTCCAGTTTAACGGAGGGAAGATTTTTTTTTAACACATTTCTAAATAGTTTTAATAACACATTCCTAATAACTGATTTATTTTGTCATCATGGCAAAGACAAAATAAATCAGTTATTAGGAATGAGTTATTAAAACTATTTAGAAATGTGTTAAAAAAATCTTTTTAAATAGTTAATAGTATTTGACTAGATATTTTTCAAGACACTTCAGTTGAAGTCAGAATTATAAACTTCCCTTGGAATTTTTTATTTGTTTTTCTTTTTCAATATTTCCTAAATGATGTTCAACAGAGCAGGGAAATGTTCACAGTATGTCTGATAATATTTTTTCCTCTGGAGAAAGTCTTATTTGTTTTATTTTCAGCTAGAATAAAAGCAGTTTTAAATTTTTTAAAAAACCATTTCAGGGACAAAATTATTAGCCCATTTAAGCATTTTTTTTCAATAGTCTAAAGAACAAAGCATCATTATACAACACCTTGCCTAATTACCCTAACCTGCCTAGTTAACCTAATTAAGTTAAGCCCTTATGTTACTTTAAGCTGTATAGAAGTGTCTTGAAAAAAATGTAGTAAAATATTATGTACTGTCATCATGGCAAAGATAAAATAAATCAGTTATTAAAAATGAGTTATTAAAACTATTATGTTTAGAAATGTGTTGAAAAAATATTCTCTCCGTTAAACAGAAATTGGGGAAAAAATTAAACAGGGGGGTGAATAATTCAGGGGGGCTAATAATTCTGACTTCAACTGTATATTCAATGTTGATATTTGATAAATGATCTTTTCCAGCCAAAAAATAGACACCCAATTGATTAAGTTTTGCTATCTGGATACATTTTTACTTTGCCAAAGAGATGAATTACTAATTGTGGATCACTTTATGCTGTCAGAATCTGACAGTGCTTTTTTTTTCGAATTAAATATAAATTTCCAGGTGACGCAGTGGCGCAGTAGGTATAGTGCTGTCGCCTCACAGCAAGAAGGTCGCTGAGTCATTGGTTCGAACCTCGGCTCAGTTGGCGTTTCTGTGTGGACTTTTCATGTTCTGCCTGCGTTTGCGTGGGTTTCCTCCGGGTGCTCCGGTTTCCCCCACAGTCCAAAGACTATGAGTATATGTGTGTGTGGGTGGATGTTTCCCAGAGATGGGTAGCAGCTGCGTAAAAACTTGCTGCATAAGTTGGCGGTTCATTCCGCTGTGGCGACCCCGGGTTAATAAAGGGACTAAGCCAACAAGAAAATGAATGAATGAATGAATATAAATTTCTGCTAATTTGAAAAAAAAAAAAATGAGAGTCACAATGATTAAATACTGTGTATGTTCATTTTAAACTAAAAAAACACTGCATCACAAGCAATCTGATCATTGAATGATAGACGGGGTTTATTTAGTTTGCTTGTTTGATATCAGGCAACTTCTTGTCACCTCCTCAAATCAACTCTTCAAAACCTCAGTGCATGCATAAAAGCAAATATTGAACAACATTGTGCTATTTTCTTGGTATTTAATTCTCAAATGAGGACTTGATCACAGTTATGTTAAAAAATCAACACAGAATCACTATTACAACTAATCTAAACTTGATGCATGATGACAGTTGGCACTACAAGTTCATTAATTCATTTTCATTTTGGCTTAGTCCCTTTATTAATCTGGTGTCACCACAGAGGAATGAACCACCAATTTATCCAGCATATGTTTTACATAGCGGATGCCCTTCAAGCTGAAACCCATCACTAGGAAATATCCATAGGCACTCATTTACACACATACACTACGGACAATTTAGCCAACCCAACTCACCTACATGTCTTTGAGTGGGGTAAACAGGAGCACCCGGAGGAAACCCCACGCAAACGGGAAGAACATGCAAACTCCACACAGAAACGCCAACTGACCCAGCCAGGGCTCGAACCAGCGACCTTCTTGTTGTGAAGCGATTGTGAGACCCACTGCAGCACTAGTTCCTATATGTTCATAATTATGATAAAGAAATTAAGATATTATGATAGGAAATAACAGTATACAAGATTTTGTATATGCAGCTAAAAACATTTGAAAGCTGATGAGACCAGTCTTAACCATCTTACGTTAAAAATATAAACTGACTCGGTTTGGCCTTGACAATGTCATTAATTCTCTTTGAGTTTCAATTTCAGTATCAAGTATGCATACAGATGGAGATACAGTCCGTTCTCCATCTGTAGTCAAAAGTAAATTTAGAGGACAAATCGGTGGTTTTCTTTCTATCACGTACTCATTCGTTCCTTGTCAAGGTGATATCAAGTAGATTCTACGCAGTAATTAAACGCAAATGACTCTAGGGTGACCCCTCTTGGGAGGCAGGTAGAACTGCCACTGACAGTGGGAACTATCCAAGGTTCTGAAAAGATTGACTTCATCTGCCAATGATGGATGCAGAGTCTAACCGAGTCAGTGAAAAACACATAAAGCAAATAAAAAATGTTATATCTGAAGATGATGCATCACCTCCGTGGTGGATCCTAAAAGAGCGATTCTGAGGAGTTCAGGCTTCATTTGTACAGATTACTCTCATAAGATTTTAAATAGAATTGGAATTAATTATTTAGAGCGCTCCATAATAGCAAAGATATGGTGAAGACGTATTACAGTGATATCTGAGGAATATTACGGGACTGGAGAGAGATGTGGGAAATAAAAACGCACAGACTGCCATTACTGAAAACAGGTATCAACCTTTGTGTCAAGTGACATGGGATGTTGATGTAAATTTATGTACATATTTGTTTTATATACAGCAATTATTTCAAGTCTTTGCATCTGATTGGACAAGCTGTGACCAAACACACTGGGAATTTTCACAGTAGGTCTGTCACATTTGTTTATGTCTGCGCATTCTAAAACTTTTTAAAATGTTCTGTACTTTACATAAATCTGATACAAATTAATTCACAATATAAATATTACATGAAGAAATGTTGCCTTGGCAACTACCTAAAATAAATTAGTTTAAACTAAAGTATAATAGGACATTATGGTGGTGTGGGTAGCATGATCGCTTCACAGCAAAAAGGTCGCTGGTTCGAGCCTCGGCTGGGTCAGTTGGCATTTCTATGTAGAGTTTGCATGTTCTCCCAGTTTTTATGTGGGTTTCCTCCGGGTGCCGCGGTTTCCCCCACAGTCCAAAGATATGTGATATAGGTGAAATGAATAAGCTAAATTGGCCTTATTGTATTTTTGTGAATGCAAGAGTGTATGGGTGTTTCAAAGTGTTGTGGTTGGAAGGGTATCCACTGCGTAAAACATACGCTGGATACGATGGTGGTTCATTCCGCTGTGGCAACCCCTATTTAATAAAGGGGCTAAGCCAAAAAGAAAATGAATAAATGAATGAAGTTTTATAAAATACTGCTAAAAATAAAACTGTAAGTGGGCCAAACATGTAAATTTACTGAATATTTACTTGCCCTTAAGTGGTTTCTTTAATCTGTTGAACACAAAAAAGGATATTTTGAAGAAAGCTGGAAACTGGTAACCATTGATATCCATAGAGGGTAAAACAAATCCAATGGAAGTCAATGGTTTCAGGTATCTGACATAGACCCTTTTCACATTTCCGTGTTTCTCAGTAGCGGAAGTCATCATAGTTGGGAAAGCCTAGAGGTCAGTGAATGGAAGAGTACAACAAATCATTTTTTACAGTCTTATTTGCACAAATAATAAAAGAAAAACACAATGATGGTGTTATAAAGACATTCAGAAAAAAGAAAAAAAAATGTAAAACTGATTACAGCAGTAAGCAGAGAGAATAACATAAAAAATTACTGTGCTGTCTCATAGACATAGATTGCAAAACACTGTTTAAGTTCAAAAAGTAATCTATATGAGTACTGTGAACTTAATGAATTTGAGTAAACGAAGCAATTTGAGCACAGTAAAACCAAATAAATGAAGAGAACTCAAACCAACTGAGTACTGTAAAATCCAATAGGTTAAGGCAACTCAAACTGTTTGAGGAAAGCAATTGCAACAAACCATTTGACTTAAGAAAAACTAATCTATATGAGTACTGTGAACTTACTCCATTTAAGTTGAAGTAATGAGGTATTTAATTACCTTCAACACTGAGTTCAAAACTCTTCAAATGAGTAGAATTAACGTTCAGTAAATTTTGACTTAACTACACTTACTACATTTAATTTGATAAAGTTGATGCTAGGGTTTAACAGTGTATAAATGTTCATATATTTTTAAAAAAAATCTAAATATTAAAAACTTTTAAGGATATAAGATGCTAATGACTGTTAAACATGTCATAACAGACTTGTGAAAAGGGTCCATTCTTCAAAACGTCACAAGAAAATAAAATAAAAAAGCTCAAAATGATTTGACACTTGAAGTTGAGTAAATAATAACTGAATTTCTTTTTTAGGGTGAACAATTCCTTTAAATGCTTCAAAATCTTTGAAAAGATTCAAAACAGCAATACTGTTAATATAATACACTGTAAAAATGTATATGATCAATAAGTCCCGACAGCATATGTTCAAAGTCTCTTTAAGGTAAATCATTTCCCTGGGTGGGGTGACGCAGTGGCGCAGTAGGAAGTGCTGTTGCCTCACAGCAAGAAGGTCGCTGGTTTGAGCCTCGGCTGGGTCAGTTGGCGTTTCTGTGTGGAGTTTGCATGTTCTCCCTGCGTTCGCGTGGGTTTCCTCCATGTGCTTCAGTTTCCACCACAGTCCAAAGACATGCAGTACAGGTGAAATGGGTGGGCTAAATTGTCCGTGGTGTGAATGAGTGTGTGTGGATGTTTCCCAAAGATGGGTTGCGGCTAGAAGGGCATCCGCTGTGTAAAAACGTGCTGAATAACTTGGCGGTTCCTGATCTGATAGGCACTTTTAATCTGCCTATGAGTTCTGTGGTGATGCGTAGTTCAATGGACTCATGAGGTTAATTTAATTCAGCTTAAAAATTAAGGCAAATATTAGGATTTTTTTATAGTGTATAAATAATAATAAAAAAACACAATGTTGGTAAACAAAATGTTTCAGTGTTCTGTTAAAATAGTTGGGTTAAAAATACCCCAATATATAATCCAACAACTGGTTATTATAGCACTGTCCCAACTATGAATTATTTTACCCAATGCATTGGGTTATATAATTAATCCCAATGCATTGGGTTATTTTGATTAAATGTTTTTTTTTCCATTCTGATATAACTATTACTATTACTATTATTAATTTTTTTTTTAATTATGGCTGTGTAAATAAATAAATGTCTCCACTGGGTCCTAAAGGTGAGAATGACAGCTGAATATTCCAAATATGTGTTATTTCCTCCTCCAAAAAAAAAAAAAAAAAAAAAAAACTGTAGAGATGAACACGGGAGGTAGAGAAGAGAAAGCATTTTATCCATTTAGATCCGCTATGAAGCACACGTTTGTATCAACAATAATTAAGAGTGCTTGTGAAACGGATATAAAAAAAAACATGACATGGAAAAAAAATAACAACAATTATTGCGTTAGAGCTTAAATAAACTTAATATAAACTTAATATTAATACAGCTGTTCTGTGTCAGTTAAATTAGTTGACTGTTGAAATTCAAAATTTTCCCCCAACTGATTTAGTTATTAAATAACTAAATAAAGGTTAAAAATAACCCAACAAAGCTCCAAATATTTAACCAAACTGGTTGAGTTATTAAAAAATAAACGAATAAAGGTTAAGAATAACTCAACAAAGCACCAATTATATTAATTATTATTATATTATAATATAAATTATATAATTATATAATATAAATTATTATATTATTTAACTAAACAATTTGGTTAAAAAATAACGTTTTTTAGAGTGTGATAAACAGTTGCACCAGATTACTACAGCAACTGATTCATCAACTTATTCAGTTTTGAAGTATTAAAAATGAAGGAGTGAGTCATTGAATCATTCATTTAACAGTGACTCATTTAAATAAGGTAAACATTTGCAGCAGCGTTGAGGACCCTCCACATTTAACTCATTGCAAAAGCTCTATTTTTAACCTTAAATTACTGGTGTCTCCACTCTTTGTAAAACCAAAAGTCATTACACAAGCAGCAGCATTTATCGTTTTAAAAACAAAAGCTTTGAACAGAACCGTAAACAGAATGACCATACACTGTTGTAGCTTCAGCTGATGCATTAAGATCCTGCTGGCGGAGTAATTAAAGATTGCAATCCGAAACTGTAGATATCTCTGGTAAACCTTCTGTGAGACTGTATACATCATCCATAATACACTGGCTGCAAACCTGCTTGAGGCATCACAGAGAACTCAACTCTTTCCTCTCATGTCTGCTCCGTGCTGGATGTTTAGACTTGCAGATGCGTTGATAAAAGAGTGAAGAAGCTTTCACCTAGAGCAAATTTACTCAACAGCATGCATCCCCTGAAATGCAACAAGCCAAACGATTGGAATGAATGAGCGCAAATGGTTTTTCCAATCTATCAGCTGTGCAGGTAAATTAGGTTTCAGGAAGACTGGGGAAATAATATGGCATTTTAAACCACCTCTATTTTTTTTTCAGAGCAACTAAAACGATTATCAGAAATGCCCCTGGGCTTTGGCGAAATTGACATTTAACTAAGAAAAAAATGAGGAATAAAATGAGTGAAAGAATGAGGAGTGGGTTGGAATTTTAAATGGCTTTCTGAAAGTTTTCTTTCTCCATTGTCGTAAAACTGCAATCTTAAAGACTGACTTTTAGTTTGTGGACGAATTCTTAGAATTAACTAGCTATTAACATTTTCTTTTACCTCAATTAACTCATAATTTCCTGCTTATTAATAGTCAGTACGGTATTTTGATATTAATTGCAAAGTAGGTAGGTTGCATTAATATGTTCTTTTTAGGTAAGGTATAGGTGACATTAATGTGTTTTTTTTTTCAGAGAGCACCTTAACTCTGGTGAATAAAGACCCTTCTTCTCTCCTCCACCTCACCACACACCAATCTTAAAATACCATAAATTCTGAGTGTGCCTCATACAGGTTAGTGAGTTTAACAAACCACCTGTTGAGAACACATTTATTCATCTCACTGACAAATTAACCAGCACAAACACTGTGCATTTATTAAATGTGCTTCACACGGGGGAGTGGTCTAGACAAATCACCTGTAGAAACATTTGTACCATTCGTGAGACTGTCTGTTTTATGGATTGTCATCATCTTTTGTAATTGTTCTCATGGCTAGAGTGTTTTTTCAGTTTATTTGGTGTAGTTTTTTTCTAAACAGTTGTTCATTTTGGGCGTCACAGTTTTTATTGTGGCAAAGAGCAAAAATGGCTGTGTATTTGAGTGGACGAAACAAGATAAAAGGTTCATCAGATGTTTTTTTTTTTTATAAAATAGTTGAAAGCTCGTTTAAAAATAAATTTTAACTAGTACAGTTTAGTTAGTGATCTTGAGAAATTTTCAAATACGTGGTGCTATTAAGATGTGCTTTGTTCTGTTGAAGAGAATAATTGAATTTTCAACAATTTGTTGTTTTAGAATGGGATTATTTTGTGGATTTGTTTGTAGTTTGATATGCAGGCCCGTAGCCAGCCTATTAAAAGAGTTCTTTTTTCTCAAAAAGTAGACCTCAATTTTATTAAATTATGAGGTTCAATGAGGGCATTTCAGTGACATTTTAGGCTTGTCGGATGCAACAAAATATTTTCTATAATTTTGTAAAAGTGCCTGCCATACTATTTTACCAAAAAGTGTACAAATGTGCATTTACATTGTAAGTGATTACAGTTTTATAAGTAATGTTATGACATTAGAATTTTAAATGAAAAATTTTGATTAAAAAAATATGAAAAAAAATCCATCATTTAAAAACAAACAAAAAAATAAGAATTTGTTAAAACATGTTTTATATGAAAAAAACAGTACCCTGTAGCCAAATAACAAACTGGCCAGCTCATTTTCTGTCAGAATTTGTTCATTTGAATAATTATATATAAAATTTGTCTTAGAGCCTTCTTATTATTGTGAATTATTGACACGCCCCTCTGCGAAAACTCTAGATCTTCACAGTAAATCATCGCTACAGCTTTCAGATAACACCACCCAATTTTGGTGCTGATACGATAAAATTTGTGGGAGGAGTTTGTTACAGTGTAAAACATGTCATTTCCTGTGGCCAGCAGGTGGCGGTATAACTGTATCTGGATATCGGCATGTAAACGTGTTCAGGTCAGGACTTTAGAGTTATTTTCACAATTTATGAGGGCATACTGTCAGAAATGGGACAAATGAGCTCAAATAGGAGTCAAATTCTGGACTTTTTCAGAAGGGGGTGGGTCTTTTGAACCACCCGAACCACCCCTGGCTGTGGGCCTGACATTTTAATGCATAATTGTAATGAAGTATTTGTAAAATCTCTCTCTCTTAAAAAACTCTAGCACTAAATTCTATGAGCACTAACAATTCCTTTGTATAATTACCACTTTTTGCACTTTTATTACCACTTCTTGTTGAATTGCTGAATGCCTCCTCACTTGTAAGTTGCTTTGGACAAAATGTCTGCTAAATGACTAAATGAAATGTAAACGTAATTAATAATTAATAGTCAATATCAATGCTAATAAGCAACCAGTAAATAGCAAGAATTAGTCCTCAAAATAAAGTATTAACAGACTGAAACAGCTCCTACAAAATTATTTTCTTGGCTCATCATCATACTTGCATAATGCATTAAACACCTGATCTTAAAGTTAAAAAATGGAAATTTACTTACTATCTCACTCTTGTGTTCTTTTTTTCTGCAACATAAACTCATTCTGAAAATGTACCATTACATACATATCGTGAGATTGCAAATTATGTAGCCAGAAGTAGGTATGGCTGCATTTGGTCTTTAAAACGAATGCTACAGGGCGGTATGATGCTATTTCATTTCGTGCTTATCAGCTCACCACCTACCTCATTGTAGATGGATTTCTTGCTGTTACCAGTTTGTCCAGTGACTCGCTGCATATGTCGGCGGACTTGAGACACATAGAGGAGTTGACTGAGATGACTGGAATCAAGTGCGGTGAAGAAAAAGCTGTTCTAGAAAAGCAGGAAAGACAAGAAAAAAAGTAAAAGCATAAAATAAAGAAGTAAATACCAGGGTGAGAATGTAGTAAAATCTGAAAAAATTTTCTTTTCCTTTTTTGGATTGCTTTTGAAAAAACTGACAGTAGGGTTTAGGAAAGTTGGTGGTCGCAGGTTAATCTGTGCTTTTTGAAAATACTATCGGTTGGGTTTAGGGAAGGAGGATGGTGAGTTACTTGAACCCTTACCCCTAATCAGTAAATTAATAGTTATGTCTAATATCGCATATTTCCATACTATATACGCTAAAAACAGTATGCGAGTACATACACAAAAACGTACCTCCTGGTTTGTACTTTGGCACTCTCCAGGTACATTTTCAGAATGAGCCAAATAATATATTTTGAATTCAGCTGAAAAACAAATGATATGGCACAATGTCTCTCAGATACTTCAGAATGTCTTCTTTTGGAGTTGAACAGAAGAAATGAAGTCAAATAGATTTTAAATGAGTGAAGGGTGGTTAAATGATGAAATAATTTAAATTTTAGGGTGAACGACTTTTTAATCTATTCATAATTAAGTGCATTACTTCTACATTATTCAGACTAGGGAGGGTTCGGGTGGTTTGAAAGACTCACCTCTCACTGACAAAGGTCCAGTGTTTTTGTTCCATAAGTGAGCTCATTTGTCCTATTTTAACTGCTATGACATCATAAATAGTAAAAATAACCCATCGAAAAACGCTTTAAGACAAGTGGAATCCTTGGTTGGGTGTTGCTTCTGTGTGACTTTTGCTAATCAGTTTTGGCCAGCGCATACAATTATTTTTCATGAGTCCAACATCCAGCTGTGCAAGAAAACATACAATCTGAGATAAGTGAAGTCATCTTTCACTACTGTATTGGTGTTAAATAGAGAAAACATTTCACAAGTAACTTTTATTTTAAATCTTGGAACAAACAATTGACCAATGTAAAGGTGTGAAGAACCAAAAGCGACCGATATTAAAATAAATTTGAGTATTATTTTGACTATTGTTGTTATCTATGAATTTTCAAATGTAATTTTTTTTGGTTATGATGATCATCGAACAATATATTGCAGTTAAAATAGAGCTAAAATGTCATGAAAGTTCAGTATTTAAATCCAATAATTAAATAGTATCCTAAACGAGGCCTATAACTGCAAAATAAGGTCCACTTTTTGAGAGTCACCTCTTTCACCAGGCTGGCTTCGAGCCTGGTATTTATAGCACAAATTGTGTGGTATTTTAATTGTTTGAATTCTTAATCTACAGGGAATTGTTATGTACTCTGTTGTCTTCCATTGAACCTAGGTAGTGCTCTCAGGAGAGGTGGAAATGAGAAGACCTTCAGTTCATGGCTGAACACTCATTAAAAGCTTTTCCAGTCAACCTGGGCACACGGGAAGTCCACAGTACACACACTCTCTCTAACCGCAGCTCACTTCACCTGAGGGGAAAACTTAGGTAGGACATGAGCCGCCATCAGAAATGAAAATGTTTGATCTTTTGAATACACTCTGCATGTGAAGTGGTAGTTTTTACAGGATTTAGTACACACACGGTTAGTGCATGAGAAGAAACGGAAAGGTAATTTTCAGGGACAACCGTGGAAAAAAGAAAATTAATATGGATTGAAAATGGTCTTACTTAAAATGGATTACTGCAGCTCAGGAAAAAAAAATTGCATTTCAAATCAGTGTGGCTTTTTAAAATGTATCATAATCATAAGAAATGCTGTTCAATTCCAAGCGTGTACAAACAGCATGAGAAATTTTACAACTTCAGCTTCTAGCATTTGGTCATGTAAGTCTGTTGACCTAGTAAGCCACTTGCCTATGATAACCCAGGGTGCGAATTATACATTGACGATCGGGGTGGTCAGGTTTTTCAGTTATGTTTGGTAATGTGCCTTAGTGAACTAAATTTATACACGTAATTCAATTACATCTAATATAATCAAACTTGTTATTGTATTTTCAGTGTTTTGAGGGATATGAGTAGTTATCATTGACATTTGTGTTATTAAATAAACAGTGACTGGTTTGCTTTCCTGTACCTATAAATGGATGACCATGAAAGACTGCATGTTATTTTTTATTTTACTGTTTAACTTCCATGTGCAAGCAAATAAAAACACATACTATGCATCTACCCTGCAGGCACAGGATGTCAGGATGTCATATTGACATTGTACCCCAATGTACCACAACCCCATGGGGATTTTGTTTGCAAATGAAAATTGGGTTGACGTCAGAACCCCAACGTCAGGCTGACGTCAATGTCCAATGTCCAACCTAAAATCAACCAAATATTAACGTCTAGTCATGTTACATCTTGACTTTGTGTTGGCATTGTGACACCTATCAGACGTTGGATTTCAGTCACTTTCCAACACAACCTAAAATCAACTAAATATCAAAGTAATGTGACTTCATTACTGGACGTCAAAATAACGTTGTCCTTAGAAGTTGGCTAGACATTAAATTTTGGTCACCTGACGTCCTGACCTAAATCTAACCTAATACTAAGTCTTATGATTTTGTGTGCCTGTTGGTTAGTGTTACAGACAAAACGCTTAAAAAAAAGAAAAGAAAAAAAAGAAACATGTTTTGTAAACACTTACATTGTATGTTGGTGCTGTGGATTTGCTGGTTTCAAACCTATGAATTAATACTTTTACCTCAAACATGCATTCACAGTGGTAAGAACCATTATAGGGGTGGTCAAATGTAAACTAAAATTATTTTTTATTTTAATTATTAATATTATTTAAGATAAAGTTCAGAGCAAACTATTGCTTAACCATTAATGGACAGTGTAGTTAACTCAAAATTTACTGAAATTTAATTCTACTCATTTGAAAAGAGTTTTGAACTCAGTGTTAAGGGGTAATGAATGAATTAAATACCTCATTACTTCAACTTAAAAGAAGTAAGTTTACAGTACTCGTATAGATTAGTTTTTTTATTCAAATGGTTTGTTGCAGTTTCCTCAGACAGTTTGTGTTGCCTTAACTCATTGGGTTTTACAGTATACTCTCTTCATTTATTGGGTTTTACTGTGCTTAAATTGATTCATTTACTGAAATGGATTAAGTTCACAGTACTCATTAGGATTAGTTTTGGTTTTTGCAATCAGTTTTCTCAATTGGTCTGAGTTATCTGAACTTTTTGGGTTTTACAGTATACATTTGACCTCCCCTATAACAGTTTATACCACTGTGAATGCAAAATCATGCCAATCTGTCTATGCGAAATAAAAAAATAATTAAATAGTCAGAAACCGGCAGATCTACGCTCAAAAATATCTATATTTTAACTTGTTTAAACTACCTAAATAAAATGAGCTGAAACAACACAATTTTTGAGATTTCATTGGTACAACTTAAATTTTTTTTGTGTTCAATCCACATAAAGTTGTTAAAAGTGTTAAGTTAACTTCAATTAAAGTAATCAATTTGTGTTGGAACAACATAAATAAATTGTCTGGAACCCTGCATTTTTTACAATGTAGATCACCGATAGACACCGTAATTGTTCAAAAGACACTTTTCTTGTAAAATAGCTGTTTGTTTCTACATACAGCCTACAAAAGTAAAGTAAAATTGTTGAAAAGTTTGTATAGTTTGACCTACTGTAACCTCTGAAATAGCAAATCAGAGGATACTCTAGGTCAGAATAAACTAAATATCCCTGAAACCACTGAAAACTTAAATACTTTATATCAATAAATTAGATGTAATTGAAATAAATACAGGATAAGTTGGTGGTTCATTTTGCTGTGGCGACCCAAGATCAATAAAGGGACTAAGCCAAAAAGAAAATTAATGAATGAATGAAATAAATACATTTGATTCACTAAAGCTTGTATTACAGAACTAACCTTACCAAAAAAGTTTACCCCTCTGATCGTCAATGTATATTTCGCAACCTGATTACATCCCCACAATGTATGGGGATGCAAAAATTATACTTATACTTGCAAAAACACCATTTGTAATTTTACGATAAAATAAAATATATATTTTTAAACTAAATAAATAAGTTAATAAAAATATAAGTAAATAATTAATAAAATAATAATAGCTATTATTATACTATTAATTCTATTAACTTTAATCTAATTATAACAGAAATTATGAGATCATTTTTTTTTAACTGAATAAAAATGTACTCTATTCTCACATTAAAGTCTGTAATTTATAGCAACGCTCTCTCTCTCTCTCTCTCTCTCTCTCTCTCTCTCTCTCTCTCTCTCTCTCTCTCTCTATATATATATATATATATATATATATATATATAGAGGGGCAAATGCAAATATGATTATAAACCACAAAGAAAAAAATTCCAGCACTGTTGTTTTTGTTATTGTCATTCATTTTTAATGCGCCTGGAAGGCACAGGACAGCAGCTGTCCACCTTGGGAGAAGTCTTGTCATTGGATTAAGATAATGATATTGTGAATAATAAATGAGAGGGATGTTTGAACAAAATTATACTGTGTGTTCATACAGGGAATTCCTCGGTCTGATAAATAAGACGAAATATTTAAACGACCGATAAGTGCACACATAAACCATCTCCGAATTTGACAATGTAAAACGTCAAAATGTCCAGCATAAAATTCACCAGCATAGTATTTAGACCGCTTATGAATAAATGCCTTATCATAGGTCAAGATTAATTGCTTGAGGAGTGACGTAGCAGCCTGATCCTGTGGGTTTTAACTCGCGCAACGCGCAGACACACATACCGCGTTTATACCTCGTGCGCTCGGACCGCGTCTCGCGCTGCTGGGAGTTCACTAGCGAGACTTCAGTACATCGTCGCTCAAGGACAGATAAAGCAAGAGAGTTGGTGTTTTTCTAGATTAACAGAGGAAGAATTAGGTCATCGCGTTCTGGTCGAAGTGTTGGGCTCAGCATGAAGATGCGCGCGATAACAGCGATGCTTCTCCTGGTGCTCTCCGGGCAGTGCGGCATCCTGGCTGGGAAAGGTAAGGCAGAGCGGACAACTTGGAATGTCACGGCGTGGAAAGAAACGCCTGGAGCTCAGTCAGTTAGATCAGCATTGTAGATCACATGTAATCAATGACTATCAGTTTGTGGGCATCAGAGCGTTAGTGACAGGTGGAGAGTCCCTACATCTGGTTGGCAACGCAGATGTTCTTATGTAGTACAAGTTTGTCTTTCCCTTTCCCGTTTTCTTAATAATGAACCTTCATTTAACTTCAGTGCATTCTTCGGCATTTTATGAAGATGAACAGATGTTTGCATCAATGTATAATTCTAACCAGATTCCATATTTACGTTTTCTCGACACGAGCCGTATTACAGCTATTTTCCTTCATCAATATTTCATTGACCTTTAAGGCGCGTTTCTACCCATTTGATCAGTTCTGTACAATGACTGCATAGCGCTTAAGACTTCAAGAGCATTAAGCAAGAGGTTTTCCATGGTAAAAAAAATATTAATGTATTTTGGGAGCACAAACATTGAGATAAGATATCTAATTGTGTCTCTGGGGCAGTGATGAATATGGAGCAGCTCAGTTATTTGTTAGTGTACAAGTGGAATGCTTTAGATGATATGTGATAAATTACAGTCAGATTGGATCATGCAGGCTGGCAATGAAAGGCTGAGAGTGTCATTTCAGGTTGGCGATGAATCTTCCCTTATCGAATACGCATCTATCCATTAGGAGCTGAACTTGTTTTTCTGTTTCTCTTTTTTTCCATCAGTGTGAGTTTAGAATGCAATGATTGATAACCCATCTTTTTGGACAACCAAATGCATGGAAACAATGTGTTTTTATTGCTTTATGAAAGTATTTTACTACTAGAATGTTTAATTGGTGATAATAAGGAAATCAAATGTCTCTTTTTTTTTTTTTTTAAATGAAATGTTGATGTTATGAACCGGCAGGTGCCCAAGAAGACAAGATAGAGCTTTTGTTTGTTGGTTGCATTGACGTAAAGTTGGTTTTATATGCGTTCATTCATTCAGTTCCTGCTTGTAACATGCTCCCTATATTGATTACCATGATACTTTGAATATTAGGTCTGAAATCACATGTAAGTAAGACTTCAAAACAACATTAGCTCTATTTAATTGACTATTAGCAATGTTATACTTTGATAGCCATTGGCTGCTTACATGATTTCCTTATTTAAAATTGGCAAAGACTACTTTTCTGAAATTATAATATTAAGAAGAAAGACCAAATGTGTGAATATAAAACCAGCTTTACCTCAATTTTGGTTGCTAAGGTCATCTGATTGTATTTAGGGTGTGTCTGTTGAAGTTATAATAAAATCCAAGCAGCTGTGACATTTTGATATGGACATTTTTTTTGTAAGATTTTGTCAAAAGACAGGCGTACATCATACACCACATCTTAATAGTATTATGATTTTTAATATTTTTTTATTTATTTATTTATTTTATATTTCATTTATTTATTTATTTTATATATGTATTTTATAAATGACTTTTAACTTAAAATTAACTGAAAGTTAATTCTACTCATTTGAAAAGAGTTTTGAACTTTTGATTAAAGGGAATAAGTTCAATAAATACCTCACAACTTAAATGGAAAAGGTTTACTCGTATAGATTAGTTTTTGAACTCAAATGTTTTGTTGCAATCGGATTCCTCAAACACTTTGAGTTGCCTTGACTTATTGGGTTTTACAGCACTCAATTGGTTGAGGTCTCTTTATGTATTGGGGCTTACTTTGCTCAAATTGCTTCATTTACTCAAATGGATTAAGTTCATAGTACTCATTAGAATTTGTTTTTGAACTTAAATGGTTTGTTGTGAGTTACCTTAACTTTTTGGGTTTTACATATATTTTAATTGGTGTTAAGTGTTGGTATTATTGTATTAATCGTATTACATACTTGTGAAGCACCACACATGTTAGAATGGTTTGCCCCTATAGGTGATTAATAAAGTTTTAAACTAAACTAAAACTATTATAAAAAAAATCTCCTCAGTAAGCTTTTATTTAATATACAAACAAAGTAGAACAATTAGTTATTCTTTTATCCTAAAATAAAGTGCATAAAATACATACACTAATAGTGATGCTTTGTTAAATCGGCAACCAATAATAAAGTTGAATCTTATTATATTTTCCCTCATCAATACTTACTTGACCTTCATTTCATATTTTATAGTGATTTATCATCTTGATCAGTTTAAATTACAACACTTGTTGTAGCTGCATCTCTCTTTAATCTCCTCTATAAGGATCAATGAGGCGTTCAATGGGCACATAGTCCTTAAGACTTCAAGAGTGTAAAGTAGTGGATTTTTCCGCCGCTCCCATGGAAAAAAGCCGCTAATGTGTTTGTAGGAACACAAACATTGAGATAAGAGATCTAATTGTGTCTCTGGGGCAGTGATGAATATGGAACAGTTCAATTATTCGTCAGCGCGCAAGTGGAATGTCTGTCAGTAGGCCTACCTGCATGCGTGCCCTGATTTACTTTCCTTAGAAGTAACTCCTTGCTTGAGATTGGGCTCTTTCGGTGTAACAGATTGGCGAATCAGGGAATCGGAACCTTGAATATTTGCATATCAATTTTCTGGATTCCGGCACTCCATAAAAATTTGAACGTGGTGAAAAATGAGTTGAAAATTAAACTCCTTTATGCATGAAGAGTTGCACAAGGTGAGCGTGGCATTAGGAAAGAAGGAAGAGAATAGAAATATGAGGCAGAATTGAGAATATAAACCAATCATTAAATCTAAGCCGTTCTCGTTATGACTCAACACTTTTTATAGGTATGACATGACATTTGAATACCATCCAAACCTTGTGATATGTCTGGCAGATTGCCTTCAAAACTCTGTCTCTCCAAAAGAGGAGAAGGATTTCATCAAAATTACATCAGAATGCTATTGTAATATTGAATTCACATGTGGCCTGGCTTATCTCTGAATGCAAAACAGTTTATTATGGAGGTGCTCACATCACCATTTTATAATGGCAGTGTAAAAAGTTAGCTTTTGTGAGCATCGTTCTATACACAAGGTTGTGTATTGTATTTTATGGTACGCTTTTTCAGTGTGTGTGTGTTTGGGAACTAAAGCAATGACCTTGGGGGAAGTTGGGGCTATGCATTACCAGATGGATTTTGTAAGATGTATGGCTTGACGACTTTTAATAACAGAACAGACAGCTTTGATGTCGGCAAGGCCGTGTTTTGTTGTGTCTGACTATTGGAGAGCATTTCCAAAACTCGGAGTCTTGCAGTGAAAGAGAGATTGTGAGTTTTGCTTTTGCATGCTGGAGTACACAAGAAAGGGATAAAGGAGAAAGACAGCAGTGACAAATAAGGGTAGGTCTGTAAAAGCAGGCTGAGATTTATGCTGGCCTTTTCACAGAAAGCACAGCGTTATCCCAGAGCTAAATAAATTGGGTTGCTGATCTGGAATAGATGCATAACTTAGGCTTTCGTGCTGCGACCTAAGAACATCAAGCTTGGGGATGGGGGGGAGAAAAAGGCGTTTTCTCTCTCTTTCTCTTTTTGGTTTGCTGCTGTTGTTCGGGGAGCCAAACGAAACACTGAAAACACTCGGCTAAGTGGACCACAGCTGTTAGATCTGTCTTTAGTCTTTTGTTTTCGAGAGAAAAAAAAGCTTTGTTTTAGCTTTCTTTTTTGTCTTTGTCACAATGTGGCTTCTCAAGGAGCATGCCAATCTTCAAGCCAGAATGCCGTGCAAATGCTCAACTTAATTTAAACGTTAATTACCCAGCATGCATCATTAGCGTCGGCGTGATGAGCGGCAGGGAGGGATGAGGGGGGGAAAAGAAAGGGAGGGAAGGACAGGAAAGAGCTGCATTTGGAGGTAAGATGGGCCCTGTCACTGCCGCTCTCTCGCCAGCTGGTCAGATGGCACCAGTCTCTCCCAGGGGTCAGATCTGGCCAATCTGCACAGAAATAACACTGGATGCTCTTCCGCGCACACACTCGCACAGCTGTAGTTTCGCCTGGATGTGTTTCTGAATCATGAAGCTCTGAACATGTATGCGCACACGCATTAAAGGATATAGTTCAAACACCAGAAAAAGATTCTTTCATCATTTACTCGCACTTATGTCTTTCCAGAGCAATGTTTGGAGTACAAAAGAAGATTTTTGGGAAAATGCCCATATTTGACACAAAAACAGTCTCAATATGTTTTCTGTTTTATTGGAGGCAGACAATTAAACAAGTTTGGAATGGCATTGTACATTGTAAAATATATATTCAAAAAGGCGGCACCACAGCTCCAAATATGCCAATTTATTAAACTAAAAAGACTGATACAAGGCGTAAAACCTTTTTAATTTAATAAATTGGCATTTTTGAGCTTTGGTGTTGCCACCTTTTTGAATATATATTTTTGCACTTTTTCTGTTTGGCTGAGCACCCATTTAAAGTGATGTGCATGCTATTGTGCATTTTTACATTTGTAAAAAATATCAGATAAAAAAAAATTTATAAAAACTCTGAATATGGAATTTATGTACTATTATGAATTGAATAAGGGAACTTTTGATGTTTAAAATTCAACTTTGCAGTGTTACAGTAACTTTTATTTCAGAAATATATCATATAAGAAATGATGTAAAGAGAATTAGCTTTGTATAAAAACAGAATACGTGTTGGCAGTTTATTAGCAGGTTTTATGTTTTACAAATTTGGACAGAATATATAAATATAAACTTAAAAATGTCTTAAAAATAAATTTACAATTTTAAAAGTTGTTGAGAAAAGATCAAGGTCCCATAATGGCATAAAATATAATCACAAAATGTGTAAAAAAAAAATGGTTGATTTAAAGATATTTTCACAGTGTAAATGATACCACGTTTGTGAACTAACCCTTTAAAGTTTACATGCACATTGTAAAAAATTAAACTTAAAAAAAAGTTGAAATTACTTGTTTTTTTGTTGGTTTGGCAAAAAATCTGTAAACAAATGTCTGTACAACTATATTTAACACATTTACTTAACCTAAATCAAAATTGTTTTTATTAAGTTAAAAAGATTAGCTTTGTAAGTTCACCCAAAAATCTTCTGCCAACTTTTTTTACAAATCTCAGACCTCCTCACTTGAAAAAATAAGAGTTGCAGTATTTCCAACCCTAACAGCAATGACAAATAATAATAATAACATTGATGTTATAATTATGTTTATAATGAATGTTATAATTATTAACACTTAGCGCATGTGGACTGCTAATTTGTATTTAACTGTTATGTTTATATATTTAGGGAAGTTTTTTTCCTAACAAAATTAAATAAAAATTCAGATGCCTTAAAACATTCAAAACAACTACCCAAATGATAAAGCAAACGCTCAAACAATCAAATAGTACATCAAAATGCATTTTCAAAACGAGAAATCAAATGCATTTGATATTTCTTTTTCATAAACAACTCATTAAAGTCCTGTAAAAATTAAATGACAAATCAAATGCTCAAACTAAAATTTAAATGGAGGAACCAGTTTCTGATTGCACACATACGGCTGGAAACTTATGATGGACTGATTACTAGGACTATAATGACATATCACTCACACAGACTCTTTGCTGAGTCCTGTTTTATCCCCGTGAAGCATTACGAAGCATTTTCCCCTGTTTGTCCAGCCATGTTTTGATTCTTTTCTTGTTGACCTTTACTGCTGTTTTGCCTCCTGTGCAGTTTCTAATTTTGTGTCTAATACATGTTTTGTTAATATTTGTTTCTGTTTTAGATTATTTTTCAATTAAATTATGTTTTTTTGTTTTGAGATTTTAGGTCAGTGCAACTGATGTGTTCAAAAGTTGAGTACACAAGAAAAAACGAAAGGAAATATGGATTATGGGTTTTTGTTCATTTAACTTTAGGCATTCCAGTTCTGCAGACAAAAATGCTCAGTTGGCACAACTTAAGTTTTGTTACAGAGAAGTTCTCCTCTCCAGAAAACAAATAATCTTATGTTAACCCAACTAAATGTTTTTTTTGTATTATTCATTCATTTTCTTCTCAGTTTAGACCCTTTATTAATCCGGGGTCGCCACAGTGGAATGTACCGCCAACTTATCCAGCACGTTTTTATGCAGCGGATGCCCTTCCAGCCGCAACCCATCTCTGGGAAAGTTTTTTTGTATTACTGACTAATAATTTTTTTCCGTCAGTGAAGCTGATGTTTTTAAAAGTTAAGTGAACTACAACAAAAAAAAAAAGTAAAACAAAATACAGATTTTTTTTTTTTTGTACTAGCTTATCATTTTTTACAGTTCCGCGTCATATTTACACATAAATGTTCCCGCCCACATATAAAGTGTATTTTCTCATCTCTGTGCTACTGATTGCTTGGTGCTGGCGGTGGAGCGCTGGGACCCTACTCATATTTGCTGACCGTCTCTGAGAAGTGGGCTAGTCCCTGAGATTCAGTCTCAATTAAATTGCTCCAGCTCCAGAGAGAGAGATTCTAGGACGTTGTCCTCTAGCTTTCCATCTAATTGCCTGCATAGGGTGCCAGTGAGCTTACAACTGGCTATTGGGTGAATGTGGAGCTCATGGTGATGGTGCACGTGTGTGTGTAGGCGTTTGCATGACCATATGTTACAGAGCGATGGATCACGAGTGTTCTTCTGCATGATGCATGTCTTTCTTTGGAAGTGAATGGATGTAATCACTGTGTTTACAATGGTGCACTACAAGATGGATTACTTCCAGCAGACCGCGAGACAGAATCCGCCTCTCTGGGTGAGAGATTGAATGTAGCATAGTCAGAAAGCATTGGAATTTTGTCCTCTATTTTCCCAAACATTCTTCGCAGTTTTGAAAACCCAGAGAAGTCTTCTCTGAAACATCCTTGCCACGTTGTTATTAAACAAGACTTGCTGTCAAGGCCTTGCAGTGCTGTCACTCACTGACCTCGGGATTTGTGCTGCACTGAATGCGCTGTGCTGAAAAGAAGCTAACCGCAAGGAAGCAGCGAATATAACTCATTGCTGTCCTCCTTTACGTACACCTTACCTTAGCACCTTTTTTTAAGGGCAAAATCTCCCCAGTATATGCTTCTCTGACCTTTTGCTGTTGTTTTGCGGTGCTGTACTCTGTTTCATTGAAGTGTTCTCTAAACCTGGTCTCAGTCAGCTTGCCATTTGCACGACTTGGAGTAAAGTCATTGTCTGATGACCTGCAGTGATTGGATCATACTGCAAGCTGCTGGCAGCGCACACGGCATCCTGGAGAGAAGCAGCATACATCTCATCTTTCAGCTTGATCTGCCGAAATACTTTTTCTGACCTTCCGTGGTGACAGGACCATCGAAAGAGTGAGCCAATCTGTGGCTTTAATAGAACTAGAAGCTGGGTATAAAGCACTGCCAAGACTCCATTGCGAAAGTCTAGATCAGTAAGGCCACTCATAGATTAGTCTTGGGAGAATCTGACTTGATATTTACAACATGGATCATAGCTTGGCATTTTGTTCCCCACCAGTCTGTAATTTTCAAGTTATACCAAAGATTTCATCAATATTTTAGTTGTTTGATTTAAGGTTGGAAAAAAACTACTGTATATTGGACCACAAGGGCCAAAGATTCACACTGATATGAACTATTTTCAGTACTGGAAAGCCAGTTTACTATGTAGTTTAGCCCTGAACCCAACCAAATACACCTCGACAAGCTAATCACAGTGTTTACAATGACTTGTGAGTTACAGAAGGATGGATTTAACTGGTATTGAAGAGCCCAAATAGCCGGAGTTATCTTCTTATTCTCCAAGATGTTAGTCTAAGGTAGCCTTATTAATCTGTATTCCCTATTAGGGAGATTGGGATTGGGATTGGGATTGTCCTGAATAGAGTAGGCCCTTGCCCTTGAAGATAGGGGTCTCCAATACAAATTCTGTAGAATCAGCACATATTTAATATATAAACATATTTTCAGTGTAGAAACATATTGGCACATTTTGAAATGTGATGCATTTTTCTCTCTCCCCACCTACTGCTACTGTTTTGTTTGCCAAAATCTCACAAAAATAGGTTTGGATGGTTGTTGGACAAGGGTGCACAAAACGACTGAGCGGATTATTGATTTACCGTAACAGAGAGACACCCTACCAAGCTGAAGGTGACTTTTAGCTAGCTAACCAGTGCTTTACTCTCCTCATACTTGGTAGCCTGGAAGTGATTAATTATCTTTTCATTTAGAATTACATCATGTTATTATTTTAGAACATTGTGTAAAATGCAACACATCATCTACAAACCATAACTTCTGTCTAGCACAGGTGTGTGTTCAAACTCTGTTCTGAAGGGACCGGTACCATGCATATTTCAGTTCCAACCCCAATTAAACGCACCTGAACCAGCTAATCAAGCTCTTACTAGAGCTGTGTAGTATGCTAAAAACTGTATGCGAGCTGATAGTGTGTCCGAATTCACAAAGTGCGTCTCAAATTGCATACTTGTGCACTATTCTATGCCATTTTGTTGTATAAATAGTGTAAGAAGTGCATTCAAGCTGAAAACTCTAAAAATAGTAAGTGCACTTTAATTACCCGGATGATGCACTTATTCAACAGGTAAGTGAAGTATGGAATGAAGGACACTTCATACACTCAACGACCGTAGCCTTGCTCAGATAGAGGAAAGGGCATCGCTATCGGCGCTCATGTGGGATTACTTGATTTATTTTGGATAAAGAAAGCACAATTCTTTTATGAGAGTGATTATAGCACCTCCTGATGGTGAATGCAGTTCTACTCATGGCAGGTATTATTTGGTACTTTAAACATTAATTTCACTAATTTGACAACTGACAAACGTCACCAGGAAAACTGTTTGAATTTCGGCTTAGTAAAAAAAAAACTAAAAAACATTAGTGTTTCATTTGGGGTGACACTACATTTATAAATTGTGCTGTTGAGTGTGTAAGTGCATGAATACATGGTGCATAGTGTGCCATTTGGGACACAGCTATAGAATTCGAAAAAGTGTATGCGAGAAGTACACGGATGACTTACTACTTCCAGCGAGATTCTAAAGTGCACATCCGATGCACGTTACGTTATCCCATGCCACGCAAGAGAATTTATGAACGGGAGTGAAGCGTCAGTTGCGTCGTGGGTAGATCACACATCAAAATGGCAGTGTAGTGCGTCCTTGTTCCATTTATATTACTCTTACTCATATTATATAAAACATACTTTTCTAACAGTCGAGTAGTACATTTGAATTTAGATACATTACCTACTGAGTAGTAAGCGATTTCGGACACAGCCTAGGTATACTAAAAACTTCCAGGCAGTTGTGTTGAAGGAAGTTGTAGCTAAACTATGCAGGACACTGGCTCTCCTGGACCAAGTTTGGACACCCCTGGTCAACCAGCTGCATAAATTAGTTGCTATCATTATTTTAATAACTTATTTTCTTTTCAGCTTAGTCCCTTTGTTAATCTGGGGTTGCCACAGCAGAATGAACCGCCAACTTATTCAGCATATGTTTTAAGCAACGGATGTCCTTCCAGCCACAACCCAACACTGGAAACACCCACACACACTCACATACACTACGGCCAATTTAGCTTATTTAATTCACCTGTAGCACATGCCTTTGGACTGTGAGGGAAACCGGAGCACCCAGTGAACACGGAGAGAACATAAAAACTCCACACAGAAATGCCTATTGACCCAGCCGGGGTTAGAACCAGCGACCTTCTTGTCGGCTTTAAAGTCATCCGAATTATGTTCTTTGCAATGCACACTACCAATTAAAAATTGAATTTTGATATGAAAAGTTTAGATGCAAAACTTCTAAATGCTGAACATTTTCTTTAAAAATTTTCATTTTTATCAGGCTCCTGTCCTGTGTTTAGGTTCAGTAATTTCCATTTTATGGCAAAGTGTACAGTTTTTTTCGTGGTCTTTAAAAGGAAATAATTCAACATATACATAGGAGTCTTTTAGAATTTTAGATGGAAATTTCAGACAGCACTTGCATCTGAACTCATTGGACATTTACAATGTAACTTTATGGAACATGGACCTTACTTAATATTTGAATGATTATTGGCATAAAAGAAATCTATAATTTTGACCCAAACAGTACATAAAAAATACACTTCCAGCAAAAGAAAATGTGGTCCAGGGTCACATTTAATCTCTTCTGTTCTTCTGGGTTGGATGGAACACTGTGCCGATCTGATACCAACAGAGCCTATTTTAATTGAGCAGTTGTTGGATATTCTTGTAACATGCCGAGGGAATGCAAGAAGCAGGTGCTGCCCTTTGTGTTGTTTAGATGCTCCGAGAAAGCCATGAGTTTTATCTTTGGCTCATAAATGAGTTAGGAGGATGTTAATGTTGGTGGGTGCAGGAGACACCCGGCCTGTCAGACTGCAGGTGTTTGTTTTAGATAGAAGCAGCTGCAGCTCCACCCCCTCCTTCCTCCCAGGTGGGAAAGCAACAAAGTCGGGGCGTGCAGCTCCTGATCTTTTTCCCTCTCATTCCACAAACACACATGGTGACTGTTGGGACTCAAACGGAGATAATGCGAATTCATTGCTGGGTAGTTTTAATTACATCCAGGATCTGCACAGATCAGCGTAAAATAATAATGCAGGTGCGACGTCTGCCTCCCTGTGTTTCAATAGATGACTGTCTATGTGTGTGTGTATGTTAGAGTTGTTGTAGAGAGCAAAAGAGTGCACACTGGCACAAAGAGAGATGAAAAAGAGACAGCCACTATCCGTCTGAGTGTTTTCATACGTGTGGCGCCTGTCATATGACTGTGCTGACTGAAGCTGAAATCAATAGTGCATGCCACGGGCCTCTCGCCACCGCTGCAGGAATGAAAGTGCTACGCTGTGCAACAAAGGCACAAGCTAGGGTGTTTTTGGGGTGCATTTGTAGGTTGTATGAGATACATCTTTCTCCTTGGTGCTTGATTTTCCATGGAGTTGGAGGCTGTCCGCGAGCAGCCCTGTACATCAATAGTAAACGCTGCCACCCTGCGAGACCAGAGGAAGAGGAAGCTTGTCCTCATGAAAGAAGTTATTAATTTTCATAGTGCGTCCTGCAGTCAAAGGCATTATCATTTCTATCTCGCCTGCAGTGATACACTTGATTCACTTTAAGTATGTCCGTTAGACGAAGGCTTTTCTCTATCAGATACTGTAGAAGAAAAAAAAGAGAAAGATAAAAGGAGGAAAAATGGGAAGGATTCTCAAAATCTCAGCTGAAAATGGCACTGCCAGTTACCTGACCTCAGGACTTCCATTAACAACCTCAATCTAGTTCCCTCTCGCTTTCCCGCTCTTTGTTCTTTTGTGTTTGTTTGGATGCCATGTATGTTCTGTTTTTTTGTTTTGTTTTTTTTACTAGTTGTAGTAGTAGTAATAAGGGGGTTTGTAGAAAGCCAGGGTTCAATGAAAAAAATGCAATAGAGCTGACTTGTTAAAGTGTTTTGTGACAAGTAAATAATATTTGGCTGACATTGTTACAGTATGTTTTTAGGAACTGAATCATAAACCTTTGATTCAAATTGCAACATGGGGGTTCTGAATGCGAGCAAATTTAAGTGCAGCAAAGAAAGGCTCAGTCGCCGTTGTGCGTCTTCCAACCAGTTTTAACTTATTGTAACTCCAGAACTCCATGACATTATGAGGATTACATTCAAAATGGTCTTTGACATTTTTGGGAGACGTGACATTTCGCTGAGCATGAGACACCTTGAGACTGGCTAGCAGTAGTCTGCTGAGAGTGCTGTTTGATCTAAATACTGCAGGCATTGGAGAACTGTCTACAATGAATGATTTCTTTATCATGGCAACAAAAATATGCACAAAACACAGCTTTTAAATCACCAACAGTATGAATGAAGAATAAAGTGATCTTTTTTTATTTTAATAATTCACATTATTAACAAACTATTAGCTAAGATGTATTAGCCCAGGAATTTGCTGCCTGTTAGTTAGTTAGTTAGTTAGTTAGTTAGTTAGTTAGTTAGTTAGTTAGTTAGTTAGTTAGTTAGTTAGTTAGTTAGTTAGTTAGTTAGTTGGGCAGTAGTTACTAATAAAGGTAAATTAGGTACTAATAAACAGTTGATATCTTAGTAATAAGCAGGGAATATGCCAGAAGTTAATGGTGTGAGTTATTTAAACTAAAGTGTTAATGAAAATGTTTTGAATGTGATAGCAATGAGCTGAAACCTTGTCCTCACAGGTTACTTTTAAAAAAATTATAATTAACATTCATTCATAACTTTTATTTCCTCCTTGCAAGGATACATTTTCCACAAGCAACTGAGAAAATTGCAAAGTTTAAGTAACACACATACCTGTCAACCCTCACATTTTTCCTGAATGGCCATGTTTTACAATTCTATCCCGCTATCATCACATAAGGGTAATTTTGCATATTTGTTCCATATTTTCAATCTTTCTATGAAGGGTGGCAATAAACATTACAGAGCCGATCCTCCCTATACACAACCCATACTGCTGAATTACCAGGGAACACCCCTTGCTCTTAATTGTGAATCTGTACTGTACTTTTATTTTATTTAGGCATGAAAACACTTTTAAATAAATCTAAAAATGGCACGATTCCCTTCCTTTTCATTACAGGTGCAGTTGCCCCTCCCTCCTATGCAATCCACAAAACAGTCAGTTCATGTAGCCGTGCGTGACTGTCAGACGCGCTTCACAGTGATAAATAGATGCTGTTTTCCAAATAAATGCTGTCCACGCAATTTGAAGCGGAGCGAAAGTGGACACTGGGTTTTGGGTGCATGTTTAAATACTGATAAATACACAATGATAATAATAATAATAATATTAATAATAATATTAATAATAATAGTAACAACATCTAAACATTGGTGGGTTTTCTTTTAAACACAACAATTTTGTCTTAATTAAGCATAAAAGGAAAGCCATCAAATGCTTTCATTACAGATTTGTGCAGTTTTAAAGTGACACCTCTGTTATTTAATGCAATCAAACGAACAATCTAAATGAGTGATTCATTCGCAGCTCTCTGAATAGGCTAAACGGTTTGCTATTTTATTTGTTTTTTGTAAATAATAATAATAACAATACTACTACTACTACTACTACTTCTACTACTAATAATAATAATAATAATAATAACAATAACAACAATGATAAAACATATTACTGACCTTGCAACTGCTTATTTACAATAAAACGACTACAGATAACATATTTAGTATTTTTGGAATTTTACATTTATTTTTAGAGAGGGGGATCCCTTATTTTCACATCCCAATGTTGACAGGTATGTAACAGACTATTTTTAATATTATAAACAAGTGCGTCAATACATTTCTTGTCCAGCAATAGAAAAACAACACTTACACAATTGCAAGCAATGTAGCCTGAATTATAAATAAATTATTCTTATGATTCTTCTTGAATCATTACAAAAGACTCCCAAACTTGAATTCATTAGTTTTTATTTTATTATTGTTGTATTTCTTTGTATTGTTTGACATATTAACTACTATGAAATAATAATTTAACCACTTTCTCTTTTTATTGCACCATAATTTCTTGCATATAATTCCTACTGAAACCATTTTTTGTAGCAGTCTACCTGCAAAAAAAAAAAAAAAAAAAAAAACATTTGCAGTATTTATGTATTGAATGGTTGATGCTCAGAGTTGTGTTGGAAACGCTTTATATATATTTAATGAAATGCTGTGCAAAATGCAACATTTTGGATCCTGATCTCAGAGTTGCTTCTCTTTTCTGGCCACTCCAGCACATTTTTCATGTTCTTATGGAACACAAGGGCTACAATGGAGAAAGGGAGAGATCTAAAGCATTCGAGTGAAGCCCAGGGCTTGGCCGAAGGGTTGTAAGTCACTCAGAATGACATCTCAACAGAAGCTGATGATCTGTTAGTGAAATATGGAGAGGGGCGATGTGAACCCTCTGGACCCCTCACAGATGCCAGGCTTGAGTTATTGCTGACCTTACAGGTTTTTATCTACACTGTGTTGGAGCGAAATGCTGACCGATCGTTTATTCAGACTTATTTGTACATATTACCAGTGTGTGCTGAAGAGACCGATGGATATTAGTATTCATGTTGGGATATTAAAGAAATTTAATGAGCAGCACTGTTCTGTTTACAACTCGATGACCCATGAGCAAATAACTTAAAAGTGTGAGAGGCTCATGTAAACAAATAAGAGCAAATAAATAATACACATTTCTTTGACAATACAGTGGAAAGGGTGGAAAGCACAGGATCGAACGACATTGTTTCCAAGATTTGTGATTGTAGTGAAACAAATTTAGTGCTAAGAGTTATGTTATGAAGGCTGATATTCAATATTTATAATCAATGGTATTGGCTGGTGCACATACAGCTCTTTCTCCTACTCCAGTTTGACCACTGTGGTAATACTTATATATCCATAAATAATAATAGTAATAATAATAATAATAATAATAATAATAATAATAATAATAATAATAATAATAATAATAATAAACAAACCTGTTTTAAATAAATCTTATTCATAATTTCATTAACATAATGGTTTTCAAATGACACAGAATTTGATAACTTCAATTTCATGCAATTTTGAATGTTTCAATATATCGCCATTGCCAAGAATTAAAGGGATAGCTAACCCAAAAATGAAAATTTCCTAAGCATTTACGCACCCTCATGTAGTTGATTGAGTTTCTTTATTTTGTTGAACACAAAGGGTGATATTTGGAAGAATGCTGGTGTAGCTGACACCCACATCCTAGGCTCAATATTATTATGCATCCTTGTATACATTTTTGGACGGTGTGAAATATGTGCCAGGTGGTATTTTTTATTTTATGCAGTTTTTGTTATCGCAAGTCCACCAAAGGTCCCTGTGTATGCTTTTTCAGATCTCAAATATCTCTCGCGAGTGCCATTCACACCTGCTGTTTTCACGTAAATCCACCAGAGGCCACTGTGTATGTTTTTCTTTTTAGATGTCAAATATCTCTCACGAGTGCCATTCATGCCTGCTGTTCTCCCGTAAATCCACCAGAGGCCGCTGTGTGCGCTTTTTCAGATGTCAAATATCTCTTTCGAGTACCTTTCACATCTGCTGTTATCACGTAAATCCACCAGAGGCCACTGTGTGCACTTTTTCAAATGTTAAATATCTCTATCGAGTGCCTTTCACATCTGCTGTTCTCACGTAAATCCACCAGAGGGTGCTGTCGACTGACCAACCAACCGACCATTTTTTGTCTTGTTTTTGTTTTACCTTTTTTTTTGGGAACCAATCTTTTACAGACTCAAACCCCCCAGTCATCACGGTCAACTTCTTGCTGCATCAAAAGTCTGCCGACGGATGTGGCGAGAAACTGGGCAAGCTGGTCACAGCGAAAAAGCTTTCCACATGGAGGTAAGCGGTCAGCTAGTATATCGCGAAATCATCATGCTGCCCTCAAGCGTTCGCCTTAAAGAGGAAATGCAGCTGGACGTAGCTCTAGCTACATAATTTGCCCTCTTCAGAAGTGTATACGGGTGTATGTTTTGACAATGAGCCTGTGTTTGACACCCATCAAATTTCATAGTATTTTTTTTTCCAACTATGGAAGTCAGTGGGTCCTAGCAAGTAATTTAAAAATTATTGTGTTCGACAGAAGAAACTTGAACAAGTGAAGGGTGAGTAAATTATGGCAGAATTTTTATTTTTGGGTAAAAAAATAAATAAATAAATAAAATCAATATTGGTCAACCATTCATTTGAACTTCCTTCATCCAGTGCCACCCAAAGCTCCAAATGATCCACTTAGCTGTTGCATGACCCTCTGGATCCAAACATCCACCACCTTAGTTAGCACAGATACCGTGTAAAGTGCTTTGATAGGTGCCTGACTCGCTCTTTGCTCCTTCCCGCTCTCACTTTGTCTGTGTAAAAGCCAGAGTGATCCCGGCTTTTGTGCTGACCGAACTTGAAGCCAGCTGCTCTTCTTGGAGGCGTTGAAGAGGGTTTTCAGGGCTGCTAGGCGTGAAGGTTTTCGCTGCTGACACAGAGCCTCTCTCTAACTCTCCTGTCTTTCTCCAGTCTGAGTCATTATCTCTCCAAAAGCCCCTTTCCTCCGCCTTCTCTCTACCCTCTCAGCGAGAGCGCTGTGTGCTATGCTCACGGGGAAAAGGAGCACAGGCCTAATTGGATTTGGGAGCAATCTGTCGCCTCGCCTTTCTCTTTCGGATCACACTGACAATCGCAGGTGCCCTTTATTTCCTCGCTACTGTCCACGACACCGCAACATTTTTGTGTCGGCTGCCTCGTCTTGTTCATTTTTTGCCATTTGCTCTTAAAAAAAATAGCTGTGTAGGATAAGCTCACAACAAGGCAGAGGTTTGATGAAAGTTTTAGGAATGTTTTACTCATTCTAATCCCACAGATTCCAGTTGCGTCTTGCTGTTTTTGGTAAATATACACACAGGCTGCTTTTAGCTCAGGGTGAACCTGCAGGGATCTGCAGTGACTCTTTCCAGCACCGCACTGAGAGAGGAGAAGTATGAAAACAACACGAATGTGTGTTGCCATCTCAGTGCCTGTGTGTGTGTTGTGTACCTGCACACACTCCCCCTGAGTGCTCATTACTCATGTTTGGAGCTGAATTGTCCCTGTCTGAACACCTGTGCCAGTGTGCTCGAGGCTCCCAGATGAATGCAAGTGAGGCAGTCTAGTCTCCTCCTCTCTTCCACTTTCAAATAAGTACTGTGGTGATGCTGTGGTAAAGTAATGGGATCACAAGGTAATATTAGGGTACTTTGATGTTTTCTTATAGTATTTCTAAGGATCGTCAAGTTTGATAAAGTCTTTTAAACAAATAGAGATCAGAATCTTGTCTAATCTCGTCTCCTCTCTGCTCGTATTGTCTAATATTTTTGCATTCCTTGTCATTTATCATATTCATATTGTCTCAACATGGCTTCTGTTTCTGTCCTTGTGTCCTTGTGTTGTGTCCTTCACTGTAATAAATTCCCAGAATTTCATAACGTTACAGTAACTTTTCACAGTAAATTACATTAGTGTCACTTTACATGGTTTAACTGTAAAATTTGACTGTATTCAGAAGTTTGTAAAATCAAGGCTGGCATCATGATTACAGCAAATTACTGTAAAATTGGCTATATTTTTTGCACGTTAGTTACTGGAATTCAAACACTTTTCAGTTATTGTGAAGTACCTCACAGTAATTTACTGTCAATTTACATACTGTACCTTACTGTACCTTAATGGCATTATTAACCAGTAATTTAACTTTAAATATAAGGAAAAATATTTAACAGTGTTGTCTCTCCTTCATTCTAGAGTAGGGTCTGTCTGCGGACTTCAAGACAGGGGTGTTACATGAATGGGCCTTAGGGGCATAACTTGTAGTACATTAGAGGTGTAACTTGAAGTTATTTACCCATGTCAAAACTGTACATCAGTTTTGCACCTAAACCCAGCCATCACAGTTATTAACATCTTTACCTACCACAACCCTAAACCCAACCATCATCGTTATTAAAGTCTACGCCTTCCCAAAACCTAAACCCAACCATCACAGTTATTAATGTCTACACCTTCCCCAAACCTAAACCAAACCATCATCGTTATTAACGTTTATACCTACCACAACCCTAAACCCAGCCATCATTGTTATTAATGTCTATATACCACAACTTTTAACCCAGGCATCATCGTTATTAACGTCTACACCTTCCCCAAACTTAAATCCAACCATCATAGTTATTAACCTCTACACCTTCCTTAACCCTAAACCCAACTATCACAGTTTTTAACGTACTGCCATGAGCTGCAGAGTTTTTCATACTTGACACGCTCGTGAGTGGAGTTGCATGGTGAAGTTGCTAAATGAATGAATATAATAATATATCAAATTAATTTGTTGTGGATAAATTTGGAGAAATCATGAAAACATTTGATGAAAACGTTCTGTGGTATTTACGCCATCTTGCCATCAACATCTCATTTTGAGATCTCGCATGGTTCACTAGGATCTTGATAACAGCAAGTTATGCTTCTGACTTACAAGTTACGCCCCTTCATCTTATGTCCCCGTCTTACAGTCCGCAGATAGATACACTTGGCATTCTCTGAAATATAGGCAGAAGACCTGTCACTAGAGTGGCCTTTTCAAAAGGTACAGTTGTACCTGCCCGGTCTATATTTGTACCTTAAAGGTACATATTAATACCTATAAAGTACAAATGTGTACTTCATAGTACCTTAGACAAACGAAAGTGCACCTTTTTAGGTACCAATATGCACCTGTAAGGTCTAAGTGTACCTTTTGAAAAGGGTTTGCTCCATTTTGTACCTTATTTTTGAGTGTTTTATTATTATTATTATTATTATTATTATTATTATTATTATTAATATTATTATATTTCTTCTACTCTCTTTTCTCTTCTCAAATCTTCTTGTGAACATTCTCCAAGTACACATTCTTGGATCTTCTCCGTCGTTGTAGTATCTCTTTCCTTCACTTGATTCTCAGTCCTTTTTACTTCTCTTTTCAACTCGTTCACTTGTTTCTTCTTGCATTCACTCTCATTCTGTTCGGTTCTCTTCTCACATCTTGTCTTTTCACACCTTCTTGTAGCTACTCTTCTCACACCTTCTCTTTTCTCATTTCCTATTGTTTTTTTCTCTCCTTTTCTGTTCCTCTTGCATCTTTTCCCATGTTCTTTCATCACTTTACACTTCTTTCCTTTTTCACCTCTTCTATTTGACTCTCTTTTTTTGTTTTGCACAAAACTCACTTTCTCTTGTGCACACACACATACATTTTTCTTTGCTCTTCCCTCTTTCTCTATCTCTCAGGCCATCTCACCCTCCTCTCTTCCTCCTTTCCCTAATGCAACCTGGTTCCGGAGAGCAGGAACTATCTGACCTATTTTCAGCGGTCCATCTCTGGTGTATTCGTTTAGGGCATGATTTGTTGCGGTTGTGTTAGTCTTATCTGTGTTTGTGTGAGGGAGACTGACAGAAAGAGCAAGAAACGGACAGTGAGATGAAATAGTAATGTGAAAAATGTGTTAAATTAAAAAGAAACAGTTGCAGAAGTAAAAATATTTTCAAAGATCTTTGTCATACCTCTTTTAAACTAGTGAGGGGTTTAGAATTTTATTTTGAATATAAAATAGCCCATGTGATCTATTCTAGAATTTCATCTATATTCCAGAATTTCAAAAGTGATATTGAATGTTGTGTGTAGTGTAGCTGTTTGTGAATGTAAATGGCCTGTGCAGTTTCGAAGATGAAAGTGCATGCCAAATAAAGCCATGGTTTCCAAAAAGAAAGATCAGATCGAAAAATCTGACCTGACTGGATTTGTGTTGTCGATTATATATTGAGAAGATGTTGTTTTCTGCACTGTGTAAGACAGTCTGTTGCACATACAGTAGTTGATGGATGAGTACTCTAATTGAGATTGTAAAATCTACATTATTGTTATAAATGTTTGCTGAGGAAGCCTTTGGAAATTGAGATATGGTGATGGTCATTTAGTTACTGACATGCACTCTAAGTGGTGACCCAATCAAAACAAATGGGGTCATCTAACCAATCAAAGTGCATTGGAAAAAGAGGGGTTTAGAGAGACCAAAACTTTGAATCCACGTTACAGACACTGAGAGAATAGTATTTTTAATTTTAGATTCATGTAAACTCGTTGGATACTTCCAAAAAGGCCAATGTTTAGATGGATCAAGATCCCAAAGTTTGTGATCATTATTTTATCCATTAATGCACCAATTTGTTTCTATTTTATTTTTGAAAATGAATGTATTGATAAATATAATCAAAGTGAGGAAAAAAAATCTTCTGGGCTTTTGTGTTAGAAAAGGAGGGGTTTAGCAAGACCAGAACTTTGAATCCACATTACAGAAACTGAAAGAACAATGATGTTTTTAATCTTAGATTCACGTAAACCCATTGTTTGATACCGCCAAAGTAGGGAGGAAAATAGTTTAGATGGACCAAGAACCCAACGTTTGTGACCATTATTCTTTCCGTTAGTGCACCCATTTGTTTCTATTTTATTTCTCCAAATGAATTTTTTGATAAATATAATAAAAGTCTGAATAAAAAAAACAAGTCTGGGTTTTTGCTTTGGAAAAGGAGGGGTTAAGAGAGACCAGAACTTTAAATCCATGTTACAGACACTGAGATAACAGTATTTTGATCTTAGATTCATGTAGACACATTGTTGGAGAGCTCCAAAATAGGGCCAATGTTTAGATGGATCAAGCACCCAAAGTCTCTGATCATTATTCTATCCGTTTATCCATTTATGTTGTTCCATTTTCATTTCTGTAAAGGAATATAATGAGAAATATAATAAAAGTCTGTGTTTTTTGCACTGGAAAAGAAGAGGTTTGGAGAGACGAGAGAAAAAAAAATAGTAGTGTTTTTTTTATTTATTTTTACTTTACGCCCCATTTACACGGGGCGTCAGCGCCAATGATTCCCATTCAATTTGAATGGGTGATGTCAGGCGTTGCCGAACTGCATTGTGGATGCGTTGTGCTGCTTCAGAGGCGTTGCTCGCTGCAGAAGTTGTGACTAGCTGAACTTTTCAAGCGCCGACAGAAGCGTCAGCCAATCAGATCGCTGTATGCAAATGCACCAGCTTGACAGTGGCCTATTGCTGACTGAATTTCATTGGCTGACGCTGCTATGATGATCGCTTCAGCCCCAACTTCAGACATGCCTTTAGTCAAGCGTTGACGCTGAAGCACCGTGTGAATGGGGCGTTAGACTCATGTACACACATTGTTGGATACCTCTAAAGTAGGGTGAATGTTTAGATGGATCAAGAGTTTTGTGATCATTATACTTTCTAATAATGCACCATTTGTTTCTGTTTTATTTCTGCAAAGGAATTTATTGCTAAATATAATAAAAGTCTGAACAACTTTTCTTCTGGGTTTATAATTTGTGACTTGCAGTAAGGAAATCTGTCAGCGTGTCTGAAGTGACTGATGTATGTTTGTTTAGTCTTGTCTGGTGTGTATGCATATGTCCTGGTTATCTCTCTGCTACAGTGTGGTTTGGAGGTGCTCTTCAGCATTTTTTCAGTCTGTTTTGATGTCTTGCTGGGCTCTCCAGTGAGCACTCCCTGCTGCGGGCCGCGCTCAAGCGTAACCACAATGCCACCGACGCCCCACGCCCCCTTAACCACATGCTGGGATGCAAAGTCGACTTTCTCCTCCTCAGTCGTCCTGTTGCCATATCTTGCTTTCTTACCCCCTGCCTATCCCACCATATGGCTCTCTCATACGCCTTCCCATAACAATGCATCTTTCTTGCATCATGAGAGTGTCCCCCAATGGTAGAGCATCTTAAATAAATTATGTTTGCAGTTGTTTTACATGAGATGAGTAATTGATTGCATTAAATATCGCCTTCTATGCTGTAAACCTAATAAATTCAAGATGAGTCCCAAATCGCATGCAGTACTCTACGCCATTTTGTAGTATAAATATTGTAAGTAGTGCATTCACAATGAAGTTTCTAAAAAGAATAAGAGTACTTTAAATATTCGGGTGTTATGCATTTTGTTTAACATTCTGAATATCTTTTTTTTATTTTTATTTGACTCTTTATGCACTCAATGGTCACAGCTTTGCTCGCAGAAGTAAGGAGAGGACCTATGGGGTGCTAAGGTTAGATTGCTTTTATGTATTGCAGATTGTTCAAGCAAAATTATACTTTGAAAGGAGTTATACTACATTAACTCATGATAATTTTCATACCCCTTGGTTTCAAGTGTGGTCCTGAAAAATCTCTGTTTCGAGGGCTATCTAGCCCTTCCTTTTAGCCATACGCCTTCAAGTTGAAGAGAATTGGGACACCCCTACCCCTTCATGTGAATACGCAAAACAAGCGATGGGGGAAGGACTAAGGGGTAGAGTTGTGATTGGGCCTTAATGTCAACATTTATTTTCATTAAAATAAATAGATTTTAATGCTTTGTCAGGTTGTATAAGTTCATCGTTTTATATAACAAAATTTATGTTTACTTAACTGACTTCTATTAAACTTTTAAATAATTTGAGGGAAATGAACTCATTTAATTCAGTTACTTTGACTGATATTACAGCATATCTTACAAACAGATGAAGCTGAGGGGGCTGGAGAAAAACAACAACAACTAACTTTAATCTCATTGACATTTTGTTTGTTTTTGCTGGCATTATTTTTACCTCATATCAGCGGAAAGAAGAATTTTGCATGGTCAGCTCAATTTGTGTGTGTGTATTTATTTTTATGCTGTTTGTCTGGCTGCCTTGCTCACATCACTTTTAAAAAGCAATACTCTGAATTTCTGAACGGTGGATAAGCGGCGGTTTGAGACATGCTTCACTGACAGCTGCTCTGCTGAGGCGAGTTTTGTTTGAGTTCTGTGTGTGTGTGTGTGTGTGTGTGTGTGTGTGTGTGCTTCTGCATGCGGCTTTTCCAAAGCATCACAGTTGTTCCTTCTAGACAGCAAGAGATAAAATGGAGACCAAACTGAGACTTTTGCACGACTTTTGCCGGAAGAAAAAGACTTCAGGCTCTTGTTTTCATCTTATTTCAGAAAGACTGCTACAGTGATAAGGATTTATTTAAAAATGCTGTCTTTTTGATATGTTTATGGCCAAGTTTATAAAACCCTGTTTAGTGCTTTTTGTTTAATTGATCAAAAGTGACAGTAAAGACATTTATAACGCTTTAAATTATTTCTTTTTTTCTTCTCCTGAATGATTTCTTTTTTTAAAAGAATTGCCGTTTTGTAAAAGGATTACATTAGCAACTTAATTGCTTATTGCTGATTACATTATACCAGTTTGTCATTAAACACTTTAAAAAATGTTAATTAAAAGTTGGATGAATATGTATTTGAATAGAAATTTGCAGTAGCTTGTTATTCACAGGCGATTTATGCTTTCGAATTGCATTATGGGACCTTGACTCATGCTCTGAGAACTTTTAATGTTGAAAATGTCATTTATTTTCATTACATTTAAACTGACATTTTAGAGTTTAAAAATGAAATATTTTCTGAGCTGTTGGTATTATGGTGCACACTGTAAATTATGGTACACACTGTAATTATAATGAGCCCAGCATACACACAATGTCATAAGACGTTAATATTAGGTTAGATTTAGGTCACCATCTTTTAAGGACAATGTTCTTTTGATGTCCAATACTGACGTGAAGTGACGTTAATATTTTGTTGATTTTGGGTTGGTTTGGAAAGTGACCAAAATTCAATGGTGAGGCAACATCTTAAACCAACGTTAAATACAGACATTAAGTAAAGTTTATTTATAAACTAATTTCGAGAGGATCACATGCTTATGACTGTTCTCAGTTGCTGCTGCATCAGCTCATGATTGATTCTCCAATCAGATAAATCCTAACTCGCTATAAATAACCAGAGTTTTTATCTCAATATCTTTGTCTTGAAGAACCCTTCCCTACCCACCCCTACTCCCCGTCCTTTCCAGATGGGCGACACAGCGGCCCAGTGATTAGCACTGTTACCTCACAGCAAGAATTTCTCTGATGAAAGTCCCTAATAAACCAGACGACCTTTCTGTGCGGAGTTTGCTCATTTTCCCAGTGCTTGTGTGGGTTTTCCCCAGGTTCTCCGGTTTCCTCCGATAGACACTTAAATTGAACATACAAAAAATAGATACCATAGCCAAGCTCTTAGCGAGTACACTTCACCTCAGCCATCCATATCCATTGAGATCTACCTGAGCTCAAACTCTTCTCTCGCCCTGCAAACGGGATGGAGGCCAGGGCTCGAGGATCTCATAAGCTCAGGGCTCTCTGCCGGACAGCATGCCAAACAAGCTTTATTATCAATCATCAGCTTAGTGTGAACTCTTGAATTTATTATTTATTTTTTAAGTCAGGTATGGCAACCAAAATTAAACGTCTGATACACGTCATATTGGTAACGTCCACACAACATCAAGCTGTAACCTCATTATGTTTATATTTATTTTTTTTTAGGTTGTGTTTAAAGTAACCAAATTGCAATGTCTGTTTGATGTTGGACATTGATGTCGGCCTGATGTTGGGTTATGATGTCAACCCAATTTTTATTTCCAAACAAAATGCAATGTCAGATGATGTTGGCGTACAACGTCAATGACATCATGCGCCTGCTAGGAGCTTTCATCATATTTTCCGCTATTTTAACACATTTAAAGTGTGACAGACATCAGCACAGTAAACCGGTTCTTCATGCTATTTTGAATGTCTTTGAAATAACTAGAGTAAGCCATTGGTCATCTTCATGAGGTGTTATTTGGATATAAAACATTTTGTAAAAACAATGTGTTATTCTAATTTTTCTCATTTATTTTAAGGCATTTGAGGCAATGCCTCACCAGTGAAGAGAACTTCGTATCTGTTAAAGAAAGCACATATCTGTGGTGTCTTAATAAATGAATATTACATATTCGTTGCGAGGAACAAACGTTGTCAAAGTTTTTGTAGAGTTTTTAGCTTTTCTCAGCCAAGATTTTGCCACCACCGGCAGAAAAAGAATAAACACCGTCAAAACACTATCAACAGTCAAAGAATGCAAGGTTCCTGAGTTTTGTAGCAATTCACGAGGTTAGGTGCATGCATTTTCTCGGCCTACTGTCAGGTAGGTATTCAGGCAGACTTTCAAAGCCGGCACTCAGTGCTTAAGGAGTATTTTTTTTTTTAAGGACAGAGGATGACAAGCACTTCCTTTGGCAGAAAAGGACCTAGTCCAAATACAAATCTAAGCAAGATACTAAACAAGTGCTGACAGCCAGACCGCATCCTATGCACCAATTCTCTCTCCCTCTTCTCTCTCTCTCTCTCTCTCTCTCTGCCTCTTCTATTTTTCTTAAATTGTGTTTCTGACCTTACAAACAAGTACTGTGGCACTATCGGTGTATGGAATAATATGGAAGCGAATCAACTTTAGATGTCAAATGATGATAAATTATTAAATGTTGGTATCATTACTGTTGAGGAGATTAAATTCAGATATATGGGAGTTTGTCTATATTGTACATGCACTTCAAGTGGTGGACCAATCAGAGCACAGTCAGTTCTTATAAAAGAGGGGTTTAGAGAGACCAGAGCATTCAACAAGACAATAAGCGAAGAATTGATGATCAAATTTGAAAATTAAATATTTATTTGACCTTAGATTTGTGTAAACATTATGTAGTCCTTCAAAACAAAAACAAGGAAACTTTAAAATAACATTAATAAAGAGTTTATATTTCAATACTGAAGACTTAATTACCAATCTTAACCAAAAGACCAAATCATGTGACATGTGATTTATCCACTACAAATCCCCATACTTTTATTCTATATTCTTACATTATCATATTTTTATTCCACCAAAATGAAAGGCTAATTCGCAAAAAAGATAACCTAAATAGCACAGACAGTATGATGAAAATAATCTTTTTAAAGCTGTTTGGACAGAAATGTGTGTGTATATAGTGTCCACAGCCATATTGGATTTAAAGACAAAAAGTCTCTCATTTTAAATTTCCCGACATTAAAATATGATCCAAATCCCTCCCATTTTGAGGCCGATCGCAACGTGTTGTAGAACTGTGATTTCCCCACCCATTGAATTGATCGACTAACGCGTATTAACACGTCTCTGTAGTAACACATATAGTCATATCAAGAAGTCATTACATGTACAAAGCAACGGGGGTTAAAAGATCTGTTTTCTCTCTGTTATCATCAATCATCATCTAATGTTATTACGAATGAGTATTACAAGTTTAAAACGTTTATAAAGCAGTGCATGTTTGTAATGAATTACTACAATTTACCACAGCTTTACTTATCACAACAGCCGCATGTCAGTACAATTATAAAAGATGCTTCAATCCCAGTTTGTAGATGTTAAATCAGGTTAATTTTGTACATACAGCAGATATCCATACAGCAGTGGATATTAACGTGTATCCTGTCACATTTGCCGTGCAAAAAGAGTACAAAGTTAAATGTTCGTGCTGTGCCTGTGTGTATGTGCATGAACTTTTTAACGACATAGTGTGTGACTCAGCGTTGCAGAAAGGCTTGAGTTAACTCCACTACAAATACATCAAATAATCATTGGGAAAGTTCTTTCTGTAGTATTTCTCTCAAACATTTTGAGAGATCTGCTTCATTCATGTCTGTCACTGTGCTGTTTATCTGACGCAGCCTAGGTGGAAATTGAGGCACATTCTGCAACAAAACAGCTACAATGTGTTCAGAGCAGAAAATTCCAATATTTTGAAAGATATACTAAATAATCTGATGAATGTTTTAAGCTGAAACTTCACAGACCCACTCTGGTGACACAAATAACTTAATTTTAATCTTAAAAAACGGATAAAATAGGTGCCCTTGAGTCTAATGAATATGATTGATATATTTTGTCATCTTTAAATAATTTCTATTCAAAATTCCACTCACCACATCCGAAAACAAGCCACAGTACTACAAAGGTACATTTCAGTACTTATTATTTCTCTATTCTTCTCGCCGTCTCTTTTTCGCTCCTAATATTCAGACGCTGCAGTGGTCTCTCCACATTTAGTTCTGGCTCTCAGCACCCTGCGTCTGTTCTGCCGTGCCCTCACTGTTGTCAGAGATAACTCTTAATGCAAGGCTGCTGACAACACAGAGGAGAATTTGAAATATCAATATCCACCCTCTTCAGGGGGAATCTGGAGACTGATAGCTCACAGCAGTGGCCTCAGCTGAGCCCGTCTGCTGGTAAGCGAGATGCACGGCTCACGGCGCAGAGCTCGGAATCTCTAGTCATTTAGCATGCCAGCTTTAGCCCGGGCCGAGTCCTGTCTGCAGCCCAGTCTTTCAGATGCGCTCGGTGACCTTGAGCTGATGCCAGTCAGAGCCGGCAGCACATCGGTGGCATACAAGTAGAGAGAGCGAGATGGAGAGAGAGAATGGGGAGAGTCTTTTTTTTTTTTTTCTTTCTGGATCCCGCCCTCTTCCTTTCCAGACAGGAAGTGTAGAGTGACTTGCATTCTTCTTAATTTGTATTATTCATTCATTGTTTTATTGTTTTATCATATGTGTTTTATGCATCACTGGCCTTTCCAGCTGCAACCCATCACTGGGAAACACTCATACACTCTCATTTATACACATGCACTACAGACAATTTAGATTACCCAATTCACCTATATCACATGTCTTTGGACTTGTAAGGAAAACAGGAGCACCTAGAGGAAACCCATGTGAACACGGGGAAAACTAACTCCACACAGAAATGCCAACTGACCCAGCCGAGGTTTGAACCAGTGACATGCATGCAGTGAGGCAACATCACTACCCACTGCTCTACCGCGTAGCACACTTTATATTGTATGGTGACTTTTTGCACACAAATAAAGACATTGTTCAAGCTTTTTATTTAAAATGATTTGAAACAACAAAATTCTAACTTTTTTGGCAAGAAAACTTAATAGTTTTGTTTAATAGACTTAAATTTTACATTTAAGTCGACGTAAAGGTCCCGTGAAGTGCTTTGAAATATGCATTATTCTATGTTTGACAATCTCAATCGAAACAACGAGAGGGTGGGGCATAGAGTAGCTCCTCCCTTTTTAAAAAACAGCCAATAGCATTTTGTTTTATCACCGCTCTGTCAGTGAGTGATTGAGTGCATTAAGTGAAAAACAAATGAGAAGCGTCTTGAAGGGGGTGGGGCTTGTTAAATACTGAAGAGCATTTGATTGGTTATGATGTGATGAGAAACTGTAGTGTGAGTTTACGTGAATAAAACCGTTAGTCCAAGTGACAAACTACAAGCTTTACTTATTTGTATCAGTTTTAAATGCGAATTTTGTCACTGTTTTGGGGCACACTAGCTTATAGATATCCTAAAAATGAATAATACTGATATTAACATCTAAAAATAAACTTTATTTTAATTTCAGGGGACCTTTAATTGGTTTGGGTTTTGACAACATGAAGGAACTGTGTAAAACTCACTATGTCTTTGCACTTTGGGAATTTAAAGGAAGTCATGCCAAGTTCAGACTGCATGATTTTAGCACTGATTTTGATTCGTCGACAGGTTTCGAGAAATCGCAGACAAATGCCTGAAATTACAGGCAAATCAGTGCTCATTCACGTGAGTAACAATCACACAGTGTGAACTATGTTAGACGCATTCCAAGAAAATCACAGATGAGTTGCTGACACCTGTGAGATATTTGGCATGCTAAATATCTGGAGCTGTTGGCGATTCTATATAATCCCTTGTGAAATGTGTTCTGATTAATAATAACATCGGTGATTACCTACAGCCAATGAGAGAGCAGCATCCACTAGTATGGGTATCTGCAGGCTAGCTGGGGATTTGGAGATGAGGAATTAAAAGAGCATGTTTTCAGTCTATTTGGACCCAAAAAATAGAGGAAAAGCTAGTGGAAAATGGCAGGAACAACTGTGTCTGTTTGTCGTGTTATCTGAGCAATACCACAAGCGGCTCAAAAAAGAAAAAACGTTTAAGAGAAATCGCTAATTCCCTTCAAAACCCAGGTGAGCAAAATAAGTACATTTTCTACCCCTCTAAAGGCTTCTTTCTCATTTTGTAGTTAATAACAAAATATTTACTATGTGACATCCCATTGTTTTCATGTGACTTCTCTCTGGTTTGTTTGTGAGACGTAGTCTGTGGACCGAGAGTTTGTTGTTAGTGATTCTCCTACTGTAAAGTCATACAGTGTGAAACCACCTGTTGCCGATCCATCTTGCAATGTAAACACAGCTGTGATGAAATTACCAAATTACTCAAACAACTTTATCTGCTTACAATTCAAACATACAATAGGATCATATTACAAATATTAAACATATTAAAAGTATATGCTTTTCTTTACTGCTGCAAAGTTGTTCTTCATGAATATTTATTTATTTATTAATTTATTTTTTCACTGAGTGTCGGATCGAATGTATTTTTTTGGATTACATCTTCTGTGATGTTCTGAATGACAAAAAAAGGAAACAAATGTAAATACTTCAAATGTTTGATAATGCTTTTAGACATATTTTATTAGATTAGAAAGAAAATATTTAGAAAATTTACAGCTTTTGTGGTTTTTTTATTAGTTATGGGTTTGAGTAAAATAAACGTTTTTTTTATTGTAATAAATATTTAATAACATTTCTTCTAAAAACCCCACATTTTTAATTCCAAAGTTTTTTTTTCTCTAAGAAAGATTAGAATTGTGTTGTCTATAATAAATTAACATACATGCTTTTTTTTTTAGATATGCCTTTTTAGATAAAGGCAATGACATTTTTATTCACATTTATTAAAACATGTCATCATTAAATTGCAGTTTCAAACAGATGACATTGTTTGAGTAATAGCTTCCTAAATATTTATTTTAATTACCCCGTCAGAAATAATCCAGTCGTCCCAAATAACTGTAAAAGTAATGATATTCATTGCTCAAAAGGGGTGGATATCCCCAACCTTTTAACTTGCCCTCTTAGAGTTATTATTACAATTTTTAAATCAGTTTCTTTGGTTAAATTGTGTTCCTGTAACAAATTATAGCAAATTAGGATTTTTTTTTTTTGGATTTAGTTTTAATGATAACCTTTAGACAAAAGGTTAAACAGTCTGTTAAAGGCTTTAATAATAAATTCATAAGTTGATATCTATTTTGTGTCTACATGACTTTGGAGGTACTTTGAGGTACTGCTTTTGTGGCAACCCAGTTGCAATAAACCATAAACAAGTCCCGATTTTATTAAAAAATACCAACAAAATTGGGTTCAATAAAAGTTTCTGATCTGGGAATCAATGAACAATAGTACAGGCTTTAATAATGGAGTGAGTCAGAAATTCAGGCAGAGTAACCCGATGCGATGTTCTAGTTCAACCAACGCTCAGACGCCTCTCAGAACTGCCTTCGCTTTTTTTTTTTTTGTTATCAGCCAGCCTGAGGATGATTCATATGCTTTGAAATGTCACCGCTGCCAATTCATCCACAACCTCCGGCTTTTATAGGCTCGCTTCATTGTTTGTTTTTCAATATTATACGCTCACGTGATATCAATAATAAACAATAGTGCACAACAAGAATGATAACTTTATTGATAAAAATATTTGCATCCACAAAAAGGAAAGTTAATATGCTGCTTATTACAAGCATATGCTTCCAGATTTTTGGTCATCAACTTTAAATGCTAAAACTCTGGATTTCGATTGGCTGTCAGTGGTTTTACATTAGCAAACTGGTACAAATTGCTTTAAAAGTTCCAAAGATATTACTCTTGACTTCTCTTGCAGTGTGTAATTTAAAAGGTCGGCAAAGTTTTAAAGACCAAAGTACAAGATAAATGCAGGTTTTGTCTGCCAAATGAAAGAACTGATGTTGAATTGTCTGAAATGAGTTGCCTGCAGTCCGAGGTCTTGCAAACCTGCAAAGATTTGTGCTGGCTGCAACAAATTTGCATAATGCCAAGGCTATGGGTTTTATTGGCTACATGCGAACATTTGCTTTGTCCCTATAGTTCTGGCTGAGGCTTGTTTAAAGCTTGATTTGTGTTGTTGACATGCTGAGGAAATTCATGCTTTCTGCACTTAACACCGTCCCACCAGCAGCATTTAAGTTTATTTCACTGTACTAATGTAATCATGAGAAAATATATAATTATAATGGTCTAAGAATACCCAAGGTCTTCTAAATACATACAGTATGTAACACTGTTTTGAGCTTTTTGGTATAGTGTAGTTTTAGTATAGAAAGAAAATATTTATTGTAATTTTTAAACCATAATGCTTTTGTCTAAAAAAAAAAAAAATCAAAGTTTATATTATCTGAAAGCTTAATTTCTAGTTTCCATATTTCATGACTTATTTTTCATAGATACTAATGAGCAACCATAATTTATATATGCTGATTTGTGGCAAGGCCACTTATAAGTATTGTATTAAAACATAACATTTTATTACAGCAATCCAGTTATAAAAAATTGCTAGAGTAGCCCCGCCGGTCCTACACCACCCAACCCGCTCCAATCTGGTATTTAACCGTCGACTCTTCGCATGGCAGTCGCTTGCTCTAACAAGGTGGCTAAAGACCATGGCCTCTAGTATCTGTTGCTAGAGCACCTTTTAGAGCTCAGAGGAGTTAGGTCAACCCCGCTGGTTCGACACCACCCAACCTGCTTCAAGCTGGGATCGAACCGGCGATACTTTGCATGGAAGTCGATTGCTCTAACAAAGGAGGCTAAAGTTCATGGCAGCGTCTGCTGCTAGAGCACCTTTAGAGGAGTGAGGTTTACCTGCAAAGCATGTCACTAGCTGGCCTCTGTTACACTAGAAACCTCAAAGGATAACATTCATTGTATAAAAAAAATGATCTGAAAATATATAAAATATTACGGAAAAGCTACATGTAGGTTTCTCGCCTTTTTAAAAATGTTTTTTTGGAGGCTAAATTCAAATAAAATGCTACAAAACCGCACAAAATGCTTTAAACTTTGTTGTCGTTTCATAAATATTATGAAATGTGTGAAAAAACGTGGTTCATATTGCTAAAACCATACACAAAAATAGGTAGTGCCCTTCTGTTCATCAGAGGAAACTGCCATGTCATCTGGTAGTAATGTTTGGTACTGTACCCAAACAAAATTGTACTGAAAGCTCATTTTTGGAGATATCAACTTCAAATTTGGAATATAATTTGTTCACATATTTACGTTTTTTTTGTTGTATTTAACATTTTTAGCTTTTCTTTTATTTTTCATAAACTTAACATAAAACTTAGCATAATTTTTCATTTACAAAAAATGTTTCATTTACAAAGTTTCATTTAATCTTAAGAAAACGTTTCACTTCAGCTACAATCTGGCAAGTTCTTTAAAATGAAACCACGCTTAAAAGTCCCATGAAGTGCTTTGAAATGCTCGATTGTGGACATAATCTCAACTGAAAAATGAAGAGAGGGTGGGATGTAGAGTAGCCCCTCCCCTTTTTAAAAAGTAGCCAATAGCCTTTTGCTGTTATCACAGCTCTGCCAGTGAGACTGGTTGAGCTCAAGCACATGCCAGACACTAGAGAGTATTTGATTACTCAAGCTCTAATGAGAAACTGAAGTATGAGGGGATGCGGAAAAAAAATGTTATTCCATTTAGACGGAAATGGTAAACTGCAAGCGTTACAAGTTTATAATGATTTTATACCTCTAAACGTGAATTTCGTGACTGTTTTGGAGCACCCCAAACTACTGAAACTGAAACTAACATCCACATTTTTTATTTTAAGGTGCTTTCACACTAGCACTTTTGGTCCGCACCCGGGTTTGTTTGACGTCATAGTACGGTACGTTTAGCTAGTGTGAACTTGTCTTCTGAACTCACCCGTGAACCGCACCTGAGTCCGCCTGAAAGTGGAGGTCTGGGGTACAGTTCATGCGAACTCTGGTATGGTTTACTTCTGATGTGAATGCAGTTGTACCAAATAACAGAAGTGAACCGCAAACTGTTGAACAAACTGTCGTTTTCATAACATTAGTTTGTGTGTGTGTGTGTGTGTGTCATGTTTCGCACCTTGGTGACAGGAGGGACTGAGCCAGGGCAAACATAGTGATGTCTTATTGTCTGCTTGTCTCCTCCAAAAACAACTTCTGCAGACACTGTGTGATGTTTTAAATGTTAATATATATTAATGTATTTATATATATATATATGTATTTTTTTTTTTCCGGCCAATAGACGCGAGTCGCTTTTCTGTGTGTCCAAGACCTAAAGATTCAGTAAAAGCAGAATGACCGCGATGTGCAGACTTCTTTACATTTCCGCACTTTGGTTTCGTGACCATCACCTAGCAACAGCTGTAAACAAAACAGCAGCTCGATGACGCAAGCATACCAGGGTTCAGAAGGAAAAAAGACATGTGAACACAAACCAACCGAGAAGGTGGCAAGGGGGGACAATCGAACTTGGGTACGATCCAGGCAATTGAACCAAGTGTGAAAGCACCCTTAATTTCATAGGACCTTTGTATTAAAGCATTGAAGATTTGCCGTTATTTTTGTTGAACATCATTTTCACATCTATGCTCAAAAGTGAAGAACTTGACATGTCCATATGCATCTTAGTCCATCGGCAGGTCGTCTTACTGTAGGTTGAAGTGCAATATTCAAAATCTTACCGGTTGACTTGCATTGCAACCAATGTAAAACTGATTCATAAGCAATATGTTCCAGCTTGGTGTAAAATGATCAGGTTAGAGTGATTGCCGCACACCGCAAAGGTATAAAATAACCTCATTCTGCAGCACAACATGGCATAATGCAATAGAAATGTTCTGTTGGCTGTTGTTTACGAGCTTAGCGGCTGCAGTAAGTTTGTAAAGATCTCTGCCAATTTGTCCCTGCATTCCTCACTTAAGCATGGAAGGAATATGAAAACAGCCTACTTATTCTTTAATACTTACACTTATTAAGTTATAAATTCTCATATGCTGCATAGAGAGGATGGGGTGTGATGAGGTGTCGGAGGAGCTCATCACTCACAGGTAGTGCATAAAAAGATGAGCGATACACCTCGGCAAGCCTGTGCGGACACAATTATGTCATGCGCTGGAATATACTGCTTTGATTTGGAGCATAGTGCTTGAATAATAGTAGCTGGATATTTCATAGCTTCGTTCAAGGTCTGTTTCCTAGTGCTTTTATGCATCCCACTGCTTTTACTTATAAGTCGGTAGATCTTCCAGCTTCTCTATCTCTCTCTTTACTGAGCAGTGGTGAGGAGAGGAAGAGTTGATCAATTGCCTTACAGTTCACCTCACAGTCATCCTACAGTGGATGCTTTTCAAAATGTCACTGTCACTTATTACTGCAAATTAATGTCTACAAAGAAACATATACATGTTGTTTGATCATTTTCTTTGTTTGCTATTATATGTTTATTTTGGAATGAGCGATATTTGACACTTTTAACAAAATAAATGGTTATAAAATTAAGATAAGTTAGATATTTTGTTTCTGATTGATTGACTGTTGTTAACTCTTTAAATCTGCAATTTTTAGGCTTTGATGCTGACCATTTTGGTGACTGTCACTTAAAATTCAAATGGGATTGTGTTCCCAGCCCTCATTTTAAAAAAGGGCGGAGCTACAAATGGCTTTATGTCAGCAATGTGACAGATTCAAAAACAAGACTAATGTCACATGCTAATGAGGTAGATATCATCACTAATGGGCTGGGCTTTATTAATTTGTGAATAGGCTCTATATCAGAGTTGTAAATCATTATACTTTGCAACAGCAATCCAGATTTAAAAGAAACAAAAAAACAAAAACGATTAGACCTCACAAAAGATATATTGAAAATATAAAGCAGTATTTCCTTTAGGATTTTTTCCTGCTGTGGCGGCAGGTCTTTTACACAAATCTACCAACTACCTATGGCGTTATTTCAATGACAAACGGAGAAATGTCATGAGTCCAGTATAATAAGTCAAGATCGCATTTATGTAATATGAGCATATGCAAAGTTTTTTGCTTGCGCGCCGACTTTTGCGTAATAGGTCCTCTTTAAGATGTGAATTTTCTAATCTGAGGCCTGTTGGACATGGTTTTGGTTTTTACCCAGATAAGTTAGGATTTAGTTTGAGCAAATTCAGTTTCAGGCTGTTTGGTTGTTTTTAGTAATTATATAGTAACTTGAACCACACTATTACCAATTGCCCAATAGCTTTCATTAATTTGACTTTGTCTTAATCTAGTATTAAGGTCGCCACAGTGGAATGAACCGCCAACTCTTTAATTTACACCAATATTTTAACAACTTATAAAAAATGTATCACCTCCTGGCCATTGGATATTGGGCATATATATATTTGCGATCATAATTTTCAAAAGTATTACATGTCTTTGTAAACGTTTATTGTTACCATTTGTTGAGTTTTCCCATACAGTTTGATAAAGCGTTTGGACCCAGAAGCTGCTTTGTGTGACATTAGACTTAAGAGTATGAAAGAAGTAGCAAAACACATATTTCTTATTTAAGTGAATGTATTGTTCATGTCCTGGTCAAATAAATACGATCAAATTAAAGAAAGCCTAGTATAATGTGATGGAGATGCTGACATGAGTGCAAATCCAAATGCAGGGTTTATTAGCAGAATAGTCAGGCAAGCAATGGTCAACACAGGGGGTAAACGAATGTCACAGGAGATCCAGTCATGGGCAGTAAACAGGCGGATGGTCAAAAGGCAGGCAGAAAAAAAAAAAACAATTCAACAAGAAAGGGTCTCACACGGCAAGGCAAGGAAATTAGTCCTTGTAATCAGTCCTTGACTATCAGGAACAGGTGCGCGTGAGCGGTGCATAACTGGATCTGTAGACCATATAATGGCATATTTGTACTTCTATATCGATTTGTGTGTTTACCAGCGATGATTGTGACACCAAGTAAGTTTGATGGTTTATTCATTCATTTATTTCTTTGTTTTCTTGAACGAAGTCTATCAAAACAAAATGTACTTATAAAATAATATGTACATTTTAAGATATTTTTATTGTCCTTTTTGTTAATTTGAATTTAAAGTCCATAAACATCTTTTTTTTATTGCAGTAATATTGCATTAGCACATCACTAGTGGTTGAATACAGACAGGTAATGAATTCTGGATTCACTCTCTTTCTGTGTTTGGTGGTGAAGGTAGAAAATAAGGTGATCAGTCGCCCTCTGATTCACGACCTCCCAGCTCCTTTTAAACTGCTAGTTTCTGTCACTTATTACACCAATTATCTGTCCACAAAGGAAAAGCATATATCATAACTGCCATTCAGCCTCCGTTGTGGATAGTTCTGCCATTTAAGCGTAATTGGACACGAACTGGTTTCTGTCTTACTCTGAAATCTATCCCGTGCCCTTGTTAGTGCATCATCCTTTTTTTTTTTTTTTTTACTAAACCCATAACAGATGCTTTCTAAAACGTCATTACCCTTGTAAGTGTGTGTGTGTGTGGTCTAGTGTGAATTTTATTTCATAACTGTTTGAAGAAATGCCAAAAGGGCTTCCAAGAAAATGAGACCTGATGGTTCCTAAATCTCCATCTGTTTGTACTGCGCTCTCCCTCTGGGCATCTAGATGGACCTGGAGCTCCACAAGCAGTAATGGCCGACGGCTGAAGCCCCACAGACGACCCTGAGACATTCACTTCTATGCTATAAGAAAAGATGTGCTCGACAGGGGGGCCGATATAAGCTGCGTGTATTGATTTGTGTGTGTTTGTGTGTGTCTCTCTCTGCAGTCATCCCAGAGTTCAGCTCTCTGTTGGAAAACCCACTGTGCCTTTTTATGAACTTTTTGAGCTCTGATTCATCCAACACACACACAAATTCTGTCATCATTTATTAATGGCAGCCAGAGTTTGTTTAATATTCTTTCTTGGTGGAGAGGTAAATAAGATATTTAGCAGATTCTTTAAGCAGATCTTTTCCGTAAAAAGCAAAGGACTGAGATTTAGACAGTAAATTAAGTCTAAATAGAAATCATGAGTTGTTTTTAAAGTATTTAGAAGGCATACAACGTGTGAAAAAACAGCAGCAATGGAATGTGAGTCTTTATTCGCTGAAAAATAAATCTCAGTGGTGTTCTTACAAAATGTTAAAATGCAAGGTTCCAGACAATTCCTTAATGTCCCAAAATAAATTAATTAGGTTAACTTAATTGTTTTTACAAACTTAAGTGGATTAACCCTTATGTGCAGTGGAGGATGTTTTCAATCACTCTGGGGTAAATTTGAGTCTTATTTTAGCCATAACCTTTTCTGTGTTTCGGCTAGCAGAATAATTTTTGGTGATAAATCTTATTTTGTCACATATTTTAAGAAATTGCTTTACATTTTTAATAAAATTCTCAAGAATACACTCTGGGCAAATGTACTACCCTTTTGTTATTTAAGGGATGAAAACATCCACTGCATTAAACTGCTATAAAAATGCATCAGATATATATATTTTTTTTGCATAAATCTGTTAATCAACCTGTTTTTGATTGATTTTAAAATTTTCTAATTTTCTCTTGGTGGCTGTTTTTCCCAATTGACTTCCATTATAACCACATTTCTTTGATTACAAAACTATGACAACATATAATCATGCATTTTTGATTGTTGGTGGTTTTCCTTGTTGCGAAGAGGTAACATTTGTAATTTTTACTGTTAATCATCAGTTGGCACCATTAACCCTTTAGAAGTGCAAAAAAAAAGCTTAGTTTCTGGATTTTATATGGCGTATACCAGCAAATTAAAGTGTGTATGTGTGTCTGTGAGTGTCTGATTGTGAGAGTTACCTTTGCACACTTTTCTTGACGTGTCTGTGAAAATCAAAATATGCATCTCAGCTCTCAGAACTACATGGAATAAATAAAAACAAAGATTTTATGCACCATCAAATGTGAAATGGAAGTCAATGGGGGCAAAAATAGCCACCAACAAACAGTAAACCAGGGAGACAAAATGAAAATCTAACAATGCATTAAAGCCAATGTTGTTTCTAATCATTTACATGTCCAACACTGTGATAAAACAAATTCCAGTCAACAATTACTTTTTATGGGCGAGACAGTGGCGCAGTAGATAGTGCTGTCGCCTCACAGCAAGAAGGTCGCTGGGGCGCTGGTTCGAACCTTGGCTCAGTTGGCGTTTTTGTGTGGAGTTTGCATGTTCTTCCTGCATTCACATGGGTTTCCTCCGGGTGCTCCGGTTTCCCCCACAGTCCAAAGACATGTGGTACAGGTGAATTGGGTAGGCTAAATTGTCCACAGTGTATGAGTGTGTGTAAATGTGTGTGTGGATGTTTCCCAGAGATGGGTTGCGGCTGGAAGGGCATTCACTGCGTAAAAAAAAAACATGCTGGATTATTTGGCGGTTCATTCCGCTGTGGCAACCCTGGATTAATAAAGGGACTAAGCCGACAAGAAAATGAAAATTAAATTACTTTTTCTATTGAAATATTGAAAATACGTCATTTTGTGTGTTTTGAAAAAAAAAAAATCAGTGACATCATTTATAAATTTGAAAATTAAAGAGTTAAAATCCAGTAATTAAACAAAACAAAACAAAAAACATTTAGTAGTTTTGATCTGAACTAAGGTTGATTCACAGATTTCTGCAAAAAAAAATATTATATATATATATATATATATATATATATATATATATATATTTATCTGATGCATTTTTACAGCTGTTAAATTTAGTGGATGTTGCCATCACCAACATATTGAAAGGATAGTACATTTGAAATTTGGATTAAACACAAAATGATTACGTTGTCCCAAAAACCTTTCAAGAATTGTGTTTCAGCTCAGTTAAAAAAGCAGTTTAAACAAGCAGCAAACAAATTGGGTGTATTGTTAAATATATCATTAAACTAAGTTTAATTATAGGCCTAATAAAATGTCTCCTTGTCTATTGTTTATATATAGTTTTATACTAGATTAAATGAGGATATTAACTCTTTTTAATAGCTGATAAATGTCAGAACTGTCAAAATGTAATTTGAATATTTATTTTTACTATTGATTTATATAAAAAATAAAAATAATTAAATAAAACTGTAAAACCCAACAGTCAACTTAATCAAATAAAATGAGTGTAGTTAACTTAAAATGTACTGAAAGTTATTTCTACTCATTTGAAAAGTGTTTTGAACTCAGTGTTGAAGATAATTAATTAATGAAATACCTCATTACTTCAACTTAAATGGAGTAAGTTCACAGTATAGATTAGTTTTTAACCTAAATGGTTTGTTGCAATTGGTTTCCTCAAACAGTTTGAGTTACCTTAACTTTTTGGGTTTTTACAGTGTATATATAGTTTACTATAGTAACTTTCAATGCTCTGTATGATCAAAGAGAAATGAAATCTATTCACTTTCAGAGCAGGACAAAAATAATTCTGCCAATTATCTCCTCAAGCTTTCCATAAAATCAGTCAAGTGGGTTTTTGAATAACTGAAAGTAAGTAAATGATGACAAAACATCAATTGTGGGTGATTTTTTTCTCTCTTTTTCTCTCTACCTTTCTCTCCAGCCTAGGAAGTATTGCATATTTCTAGCAGTGAGGCTTTTTATTCATTCAGAAATAGCAATTAATGTAAAGCAAAATAATTCAGATGTTGACCTTTCTGAATAAGTTGTCCTTTTAAACAAACACAACTGGCAACCAGCATACCTCGTATCTACTCTATTGTCCCGCAGTGCTGAGTGTCAGTGTTAAGTGTACTTTTGCTTGATTTTTAAGTCAAGTACTTTTCCCTGAGAGGCAGAACTGCACTTATGCTGCGCTGCATCACCATTTACTACCTTCCATCGCCTTTTGATAAAAGGGTGTGATTCACTTCATAAAACACCACCCAATCCCGCAGTAAAAACAGCAGACTGGCACAATAGTGAGACTGCTTAATCAATTGGTTAAATAGAGTCTGTGACTGTCCTGTCATGCTTCAGGATAAACACAATGTCATAATCACTAAATGACAAGCCAGTCACAAAAACACTGTAATTTGGATTTGATGGTTGCAGGGTTGCATAATTATAAGAATCATAACTTGTGCACTTTCTCTGTAAGCTTTTATTTCAGTTGATGTTGCATCTGAAAGTGGGTGATGCATAAAATACATTTGGGGATCTGAATGATTTTTTGTTGCTAAAAATGGACATATAAATCAGAGAGCACTTGAAAACGTAACTTGTAGTTATGTGTTTGAGTAACAATATTTGTTCTTTTATTCTGTAAACTACTGAAGATATTTAATAAAAAAAAGTCATTTAGAAGATTTTGTTTTACTTAAGTAGCCAGAAATGTTGATATTAATTATTATTAGTTAAGAAATCAAGATTTGGTGGAATAAATGTTATTTTCATTGACAAACAAATTTATGTTAAAAGGTTTAGAATTATGACAACAATAACAATAAATACACACATAAATAAATGAACAAACAAACAAATAAATAAATAAATGAATAACTAACTAAATAAATAAATAAATAAATAAAAGGAGACATAAATAAAAGTTAATAAAATTAAACAAATAATTTAAAATAAAATAAATATCAATTATAATAAACAAATAATATAAAATATAATAAACCAATAAGCCAATAAAAATTAATAAAAAGTAAAAAAAAGAATAAACAAAAAATATAAAATATATAAAATAATTATAAATTATAAAAATTAATACATATAAAATATTATAAATAAATGATAATAAATAAAAATAAGTAAATAAAATGCATAAACAAATAAAATAAATTATAATAAGTAAATATAAAATATTATAAATAAACAAAAGTAAATCTAAATAAATAAAATATACAAAAAATATAAAATATAATACATAAATATCAATTATAATAATTAAATACATAATTGTTTAAATAAAAAAATTAATGTAAATAAATATAAATAATTAAAAATAAACAATAAAAATAAACAAATTGAATAAAATATAATAAATAAATATAAAATATTATAAATAAATAAATAAATAAAATTAAATATAAATAAATAAATATACATAAAATAATAAACAAATAATACAAAAAACAAATAATATTAAATATAATAAATCTAAATTATAATAAAAACAAATATGCTATATTATAAATAAATAAAGTAAACAAAAATAAACAAATAATATAACAAATAAATATATAATAAAACAAATAAATCTAAATTATAATAAATACACTCAAAATAATATAAAAAAGTAAATATAAATAAATAAAAATAAGTATATAAAATAAATAAATAATATAAAACATAATAATATAAAAATAAATAAATAAATAAATAAATAAATAAATAAATAAATAAATAAATAAATAAAATATGTTATCGAACTTTGATTAATTTCAAAAACTAACATTTTGTTCAAAACCATACCTAATAAATCTTGTCAATTTGTGGTCTTTTATTTTTTCATATTTGTATATCATAGACCTAAATTAACTCCTGGAGCCAACACTTTAATTTTAGTTGCGTTTCAGCAGCTATAATCAATCTTGACTTTTTATTTTTATTTTCATCTTTGATTAATTGTGCAGCCCTATTATGTCTCGCTTCTCTAGTTAGGCTTTCAAAGCTCTTCGCTGTTCTTACCCGATTATCCTCTTGCTGCTTTTTCTACAGTATATTTTAATTCTGCTGTATCGATCGTCTGTTTAATTGGAGGCTTTGGTCACTTCATTGGTAATTAGTCAGAGACTGTTTATTGAAGGAAGCGTTTATCGATCAGAAGCGTTCATTGATGTAAATCATGGCCACGAGTGAAGCTTTAAATGGCCTGTTTAAATGAAGCGTTGGCCAAATTCTGCGAGGCAGGCTTGTGGCTGTGGATGTGATTGTGATTGTGTTTTTGTCTGTGTTTGGCCAGGTAAACGGGCAGAAATGAGTTTAGGACAGTGTTATCAGTCCACATCCGTCAGCACCTGCCAACATCCAAACCCTCCCAAACCCCTCGATGACCCCACAATACCACATCCATGACCCTGTTCACTTTGGACATCTCTCTCCTGCAACTCTCAGTGAACTGCTATTCTATCCTGTTTTGTCTGTGTTTGGAGCAGTGTTATTGTATGATACTTTGCATACTGTAGTAGTAATTGTTGATATTTTGAACAAGCTTTTGAGTTTAAATGTATTACTATTCATTTTAAAATGATACTGTTTGGCTTTAAATTATATTCATTTATGATTTAGCTTGAAACTTTTTTATAGTATTATGATTTTAAAGTTTTTTTGTAGACTTGCTGACAATTAAAAATAATTCGGTTTTAGTATTTATTTTAGGTTCAGTTACTGATTGAAATACAGTATTTCAAATATTTAATCATGTAAATAATTCTGTAACACATTATGACTTCACATTTAATGTAGTATAATCCTACTGCTGTTATATTTAAATGAAGCATTAATATAATAATTATTATGGGTTTTTAAAAAGATGTGTTTAAAAAGATGGAATTATTATACTATATACTTATATAATAATAATAATGATAATAATAATAGCTAAAAATGCTAACAATAATAATGCTAATAATAATAATAATATAAAAAAATAATAATATGAACAATAATATTAATATTAACAATAATAATAATTATAGGATAATAATAATGATAATTATAAAACATTGAGTAATAATACTATTAATAATACTAACTATAATAATATTAATAATAAGAGAATAATAAATTAACAATAATAAATAATGATAATGACTATGATAATAATAACAACAAAAACAACAACAACAACAACGACAGCAGCATTAACAATAATAGTAATTATAGGATATTAATATAATAATGATAATAAAACATAATAATAATAATAATATTAATAGTAATAATAAACAATAAAATAATAATTGATAATAATAATTAAAAAGTAATAAAGTAACAATAATATATGATAATAATAATAACAACAACAACAACAACAACAACAACAACAACAACAATAATAATAATAATAATAATAATAATAATAGGATAATAATGATAGTTCAAAAAATAAATAATAATGATGACAAAATTAATAGTAATATAACAATACTAACTTTAATAATAATAATAATAATAATAACATTATTAACTATAATAATATTAATAAGAAAATAATAATAATAATAATAATAATAATAAGATTAAATGATGATGATGATGATGATAATAAAAAAATAAAATAATAATAATAATAATAAATGATAATAGTAATTAATATTAAAGTAACAATAATAAATGATCATTATAAAACATAATAATAATTATTATATTATTATTATTAACATTATTATTATAATAGCAATAATAATAATAATAAATTATTATTATTATTATTATTATTATTATTATTATTATTATTATTATTATTATTATTATTATTATTATTATTATTATTTCTATTAATTTCAGTTTCTTAATCTATTTCTATTGCTGTTTTGCCTTCTATGTTTATTTGTCTTTACATTTGTTTTTCTCTCCCCAGTTCTGTTAATTTATTTCTATTTCACTTTCAGCATCTTTTCATATCTCATCTCATCTCATCTCATCTCAAAGATTATTTCGACCTGCTCTCCGCTTATCAGTCTCTTTCCATTTATTGTTATCAGTTTGTTTATTAGCTTGTCCACCATCTTAGCTTCAGCTCTCAAAGAACTCTGCACAAAGAATTCTACTTTTATTCCCTTCTTCGTGTACGTGCCTTAATCTAAACCGAAGCAACATAACGAAGTGCCCAGCGTTCACAACAGAAGCTCTCCTTAAGATCTCTCTAAACGCTGCCTCATCTAACCAGCTTCTTGAACGGCACATTCATCTCTCTCTCTCTTTCTCTTAGTCACCGTTTTACGTCTTTCCTCTTGATGTAAAGACAGAAGAAGAAAAAGAGGAAAAGCTGTAGATAAAAGCCGAGCGCAATTGGGTTGTGTTGCTGCTGCTCTTTGTTCCTCGGTGTGCAGTTTTGCCGTGAAGCGATTCATCATGATTATCTTGTCGTAGGCAGGTAATGTCACAGGCTGGACCGGGGCTATTTATGGAGGCGCTGCCGCAGCCTGGTGCCCTGTGTTTGGCAGCCGACCGGGCACACTGACAGCTTTTAGGACAGAGGGATCGAGGAATGGATCAAAAAGAGCTGGGGACGGGTGGATGGAGACGGAAGAGATGCTTGGGGTCTGCGGGTGATGGTTACAGTTAAATGGCCACATGATGCAAACAATGTCCCTGAAAACGAGGCCTGCTGGTGGAACAAGCAGCCCGGTGGAAAGGCCGTCCCGCTGGGGAAACGGAGAGCGCTGGAAGACAACTCATTCAATCACTGCTATCAGAACAGCTCTGGGGTTTTGCGCGAGGGACGGGGTTTGGTTATGATGGATTGCGGGTGTTGGATTATGGGGTGGTTTTGGAGAAGGAAAAAAAAAGTCGCGTTCTGGGTTTTTGTTTAGTTTGGATGTAGTTCGTTTTGTAGATGGAAGGTTTATAGATTAATAGAAATAGAAACAGAGGAGAAGTAAAGAGAATATGGCATTTATGGAAATATAAATATATGAAATATTCACCAGATGTTTATAACAGCCAAAAAAGTCCATATATGAAAATCTAATTGGTTTCAAATTGAGTTATGTGGAATTAAATAAAATGACACAGGAAAAAAGCATTGAACACATGAAGGAAAGGTGTAGAAAGGCAGTGTACATCCAGACAGCAACTAAAATCTCTCAGAAGTAATTTATCAACTCTCAGCCCTTCGTCATTGTAGATTAATATTCGCTGCTTCAGTACAGCATCTACATTATTAGGGTGATGAAGATAAAACCATGGTGGACATTTCAGCAAGACGATGATCCAAAACACAGCCAAGGAAACTCTCAAATGCTTTCAGCGAAAGAAAGGTAAGCTGTTACATGGCCCAGTTAATGACCTGACTTGAATCCAATAGAGAATACAACATAAAGATCAGTTTAGATAAACAAAATCTGCAGAACCAAAGCTTGAGCAATGCATATGACTTCATTCTACATATGAGAGTCATAATAATACAGTATACAATAAACAAACTATAATATAATTTTATTTATATTCCAAGTTATCTGCCCATTTCTAAGTATCTTCTTTATTCAGTTTTTTCCATTTCTTTTTTTAATGTCTATTTCACTTTTATACTTATTTAAATCTCTTCTTCTTATTTTTTTATCTTAAAATATCTGTTTATTTTTATTTGTCAGCTTCTATGAGTGTGTCTGTTACGTGTTTCTATACTAATAATATTTATATTATTCATCTACATGTTTGATTGTGTCTGTTGTATTTAGTGATTTCTTTTCCTAGAGTATTTCTATTTTGCGTTCTATCTCTATTCATCTCTCGATTTCTTTTGCTGTTTTGCTTTTTTGTTTTTGCCTTTTACTTTTATTCATTCTTTTAGCCCTCTTTTTATTTCTACCAGAAAGACCGTGGAGAAAAACATAATCTTGAATTCATTTAGAATAACGTATTTAATTACTTTTATTTGATGAGCATCTTTTAACAAAGTATGATTTAACAAAACACAGCATTTCTTTGGCATTTGTAGCTAGAAGTGAAAGTTTGGAGGTCCAGCTATGGCTGCTGAAGATGAAGGCAGGGGCGGAGCTTACCCTCTTGACAGGGCTAACCTGGTGGTGGTGGTGAGGAGGATGGTGGGTGAACATCCACATCAGTATCTGCAACCATTCAATCATTCTTTTTTTTTTTTTTTTGGCCTAGTCCCTTTATTAATCTGGGGTCACCACAGCAGAATGAACCGCCAACTTATCCAGCATATGTTTTACGCAGTGGATGCCCTTCCAGCTGCAACCTATAACTGGGAAACATTTATACACACTCATTCACACACATACACTACGGACAATTTAGCCAACCCAATTCACCTATAGCACATGTCTTTCGACTTGTGGAGGGAAACCGGAGCACTCATAGTGATAGTGCTACTCACTGCGTCACCGTGACGGCCTATCTGCAACCAAATGATTGAAATGAATTGACATCTTATATATTCCTAGAGTCTTGCGGCTATTGGTTGGAAATGATTGTGATAACCCAGCAGACATACAATGTCATAGGACGTTAATATTAGGTTCGATTTAGTTCACCAACGTCTAAGGACAATGTTATTTTGATGTCCAATAATGACATGAAATGACGTTGATATTTGGTTGATTTTAGGTTGTGTTGGAAAGTGACTAAAACCAACACTAAGCCAACACTTAAACCAACGTCACATTGTCGTCAAATACTGACATTTACTCATCCTGTATGGTAAACACAATCCAACACCTGATAGACATCATAGAGGCAACATCCACAAAACATCAAGCTGTAATATCATTTGATGTTGATATTTGATTGTTTTTAGGTTGGAAAGTAACCAAAATGCAATGTCTGTCTGATGTTGAACATTGATGTCAGTCTGATGTTGGGTTTTGACATCAAGCCAATTTTCAGTTTCAACCAAAATGCAACGCCCCACCATGTTGGGGTACAACGTCAATCTGATGTCATGTTGACATCCTGCTGGGAAGTGGAGTGACACTGGGTATTTCTTGTGTCTCACGACTATTTGCTGGAACTAATTGGGATAAATGATGTGACACTTTCTTTATGTATTTTTATTTCAGTTTCATTTAATCTATTTCTATATCCATTTCTTTGTTTATCATTATATTTCTATTAATATACATGTTTCTTTACCACAAATATCTAAATTTTTATTCTATTTCTATTTATCATCATATTTATTTCTGTTTGTTTGTCTATATCTATTGTTTTGTTTTTGCTTTACCTTCAAAATCAAAGTTCACATCTTTGCTGTTTCAACATTTTATATTTACAGTTCAAGGTTGATTAGCATCGAACAATTAGGCAAGACTCAAGCGCTAACATGCTTATATAAATATACCAGATGTGTACCATACAGTACATGCCTTGCATTATCATAATTTGAATCATCGGCTGTCATAATTAAATTCATATTTAAATTGGAATGTTTAATTGTCCATTTTCTAAATATAGCACACTTTATCTAGTGATGAAAATGCATCTTGATTCTGTATGCGCATGTTATTATAACTTCATGAGAAATGCATCATTACTGTATTTAACTCGTGATGATGTACATTTGTTGCGGATTGCTTGTAGAAATGCAGGTTTGCGGGGAGTGTTTTCTGCGAACGTCCATTTTCACATGACTTGATTTCTCTCTCTCTTTTTCTCTCTCTGTGTGTGTGTGTTTTCCATTACTCAATGTAAGGTGAGCAGAAGAAAGTGGAATGTCTTTGAAAGTTTGATGAAGGTCTGGGTGCCCAAGTGTGGATACTCTGGATAAAACCTGCTCGGCATGCTGAATATTGCATATGAGATTCTTTTAAAAGCACAAATCCAGCCAGTCATTAACCGGAGCTGGAAAACAGGGGCCAAGGATGATGCTTGAGGCCTTTAGTGCGCATGTATACGTGAGCGTCTGCATAAAAGAAAGAGACAGCAAGACTGAGATTGTGTTTCGTAAGAGTGCAGTGTGAGCGTGCATTTAATATACTTTCCATGTCATCTTTCTCTCCATATTTCCCGTGTTTGTACGGGTTCATCATCCTTTGTGATTTTTAGATGATGCTCTTTTAAATTTGTACATGTCTGTCTCTCCAAGGGCTGACCGAGAGAAAGAAGGTTGTCTTATAAATATGGATCATGCTCGGGCTGCTGTATTTTTTTTTCCTGCTCTGATGGAGTAACATATGACCACTTGAAAAGCCTCCGCCTGCTATAAATCTAGCCTAGCTTTTGGCCCTGACTGGAATGGGAAATTAATTAATATTAATATTTATGACAGAATGACAGTTACTTCCTGTCTGCGAGAAATCAGATCCATTTTTCAGTGGCTCCTAAAACTTTAAGTGGCAGAGACTGCTGTTCATTTGTCACTTATAATGGACCATTGGCGAAGCTTCCATTAGTGATTCAAAACAAACATCAAAATCCACTCAATGAGTGCAAAAATATGTGGTGGCCATCACAATCACTGACCTAAACCCTATTGAAAATGAGTGGGTGAACTGATGAGAAAAGGGGGCCGGTATCCTGTAGACCAGAGAACCTGAAGGATCTTGAGAGATTCTCTATGGTAAAGGTCTGTCTAATTTCTTTCCAGATTTCCAACAAGCTCATGAGGATTTTTGTCGCAGACTCAGAGCTGCTCTTTATGAAAGCTCATTTCTGATATATATAAAACAGAAATCTGATCGTCAAAACGACACGATACACCAAAATAAGGACTTTAAAGGCTCACTGAAATTAAAATTACGTTTTTTTTTAGATGTTAGTATCAGAATGTTAGTCTTAAGGCCCTATCATACACCATGATATCATACATACTCTAATTTTAGGTTTCGTGCCACGTTATTTAAATAGTAAATTAATTTGCACCACTTTTTGTACTCATGGGTGTTCTGGTCTAAAAAGGAGGTGTGATAAGGTGATTGTTGGGACGTTGCTATTTTGAAAAACTGAAATAGACCGTGCCATTGATCAACTGATGGAACGTATGCATCAGCATATGGGGCATAAGAATAGGACGTGTGTTTGGCTATAACTCAGTTGTTTGATCACACTTCATTATTATTGTTTATTTATTAGTTTGCTGGAAATTAGAACTAAATTTAGACATCGTTTTGAAACAAATCTTTGCTCATAACAAGTAAAATAAAATATGTAGGCTAACGGATGTCTTTAGTGCGTACAACACCATTTTCTTATTCACGAAAGTAAAAGAGTAAAGTAAGTAGTAAAAGTAAAATAAAGAGAGAGTAAAGAGATCAAATGGAGGAGGCTCGTTCTTTATACTTCCGCTGCAGATGGTCTCTAACTGTTTTCTTGCTAGTGAAGCGTTCAGTTTTTCCTCTTACAAAGTCTGCCGTGTAAATAGCGAATGCACCATAGTGCGACACAACTGACTCTTAAAGGGAATGGGAGATGAGACTCCGGTTGGTATAATGCACATTATGCTCAAAACACACCCATAACTCATTTAGAGAATAAGCACAACCCTGTTAGACCATGCGCCGGGGTGCAGAGTGTATTTTTTCATCCTTAAAATAGCAAAAATGGATTTGAACACACCCTTGATGCTTTTGCACTATGCGCTTTGAACTCTGTGCCTAGACCATTAAAATATGCTATGTGGATTCCAATCTGTCCAATAAATTGCTCAATAGTATCTGACATGTCCCACCCCTTCAATATGCTTCTCATTTGCCTTTCATTTGATGTGCTTGAGCTCAACCACTCACTGGCTGTGATAAAAAAAAAAAATTAACACTATTGGCTGTTTTTTTTTTTTTTTTTTTAAAGAGGAGGAGCTACTATATGTCCTGCCCTTCATGTTTCAGTTGAGATTGCCAAACATTGAATTAAAAAGTACCCATTTCAAAAATTTTATGTGACCTTTAAAGGGATAGTTATGAAATATATATCATCATTTAATCATCTGTCAGTTGTTACAAACCTATTCGTGTTCGTTTTATTTGTTGTAAAATAAGCTATTTTGGAATATCTTGGAAACTGGAAACCATTGATTACATAGTATTGTTTTTTTTCCTACTATGAGCATCAATAGTTATCAGTTTCTAACATCCTTCAAAATATCTTCTTTTGCGTTCAACAGAAAAAGGAAACTTGTAAAGGTTTAGAAGCACTTCAGGGTGATTTGAATAATACATTTTCATTTTTTAGGGTGAAGCGTCTCTTCAAATGTCATAAATATGAGATAAAAAGTTTAAACTATGACTTACTGAGAAATTATGACATATTTGATCAAAGCTTTGACATTTAAAGTTTGATAAAGAGCAAAATTATGACATAAAATGTTTAAATTATCAGAAGTTGTCAAAACTGGCAAACTGCTAAAGTCTACATTTAGATTTTCTATTGAAAAGAGGACTTGTCATGCGATAATTTCGACTTATCTGATAATGTTTATTTTTAAATTTATAATTCTATGTTTTTAAAAAAAACATAATGCTAAATTATAATTTTGACTTTAACTCTCAACTCTGAATCTCATAATTACAATTATGACTTATTAATTATAATTTTCCTTATATGGTGAAAATAGCTTAATAGTTATTTGGTCAAGATGGCAGTAGGTAGTGCTGTCGCCTCACAGCAAGAAGGTCGCTGAGTCGCTGGTTCGAACCTCGGCTCAGTTGGCGTTTCTGTGTGGAGTTTGCATGTTCTCCCTGCCTTTTGCGTAGGTTTCCTCCGGGTGCTCTGGTTTCCCCCACAGTTCAAAGACATGCAGTACAGGTGAATTGGGTTGGCTAAATTGTCCCTAGTGTATGAGTGTGTGTGTGAATGTGTGTGTGGATGTTTCCCAGATATGGGTTGCGGCTGGAAGGGCATCCGCTGCGTAAAAACTTGCTGGATAAGTTGGCGGTTCATTCCGCTGTGGCGACCCCTGATTAATAAAGGGACTAAGCCGACAAGAAAATTAATGAATAAATGGTCAAAATTATGTCAAAATAATAAAATGGTGTCAATAATTGTAATGTTTATTAGAGGAAAAATTAAATCATTATTAAAACCATTTCATAATAAGACTCATTTCCTCATTTAAAAAAAAAGATTCTACTACAATGTAAGGTTAATTTTTTTTTTTTCCTGACCTTATTCTAACCATTCCTCAGAGGCTTCTGGACCAAACCCAATGCGGCAGAGACCAGTGTACATTTGTCTCTGCCCAGGACTCTCTGCTCCGTCAGGGGAAAGTACTTAGCAAACAGCGTAGAACATCATTATGGTGTGGTCCATGTTTCACCCCCCCTACCAAATCGCACTTGGATCCAATCTGTTTTGGCAGCTCTCTACAAGCGGACTGGAGCTGATCTGTGAATGTGTTTATCTCCGCTTGACCCTGCCTCTGCAGAAGATATTTGTCCTGCGCCGCTCACACCTTCCCTTGACCTTGGCTGCTGCTACCATTAATTACGTGGCCCGTGAACGCAATCACCGTTCGCCATCAGCACTTAGACCAAGCATAAACAGAGGCGTTCGCTTCGTTCTCATCGCTGGGTCAAATGCCCATTTAAAACATCTGAAGCAGCTCATTACCTATGAAATGCGGTGCTTTGGGTGGGCATAGATAGTCTCCACTTAACCCATTATGAATTGTTTTCAAATTAACTAACCGTTTATTATTGTGCTTAGCAGCCTGTGAAGACAGGCTGCATCATACTGAACGTTTCTGGTGGTTTTCTTCTGGCAGTAATTTAGCTTTTTTTTTCTTTTTTATTTGCAGTTAGCAGATGTTTTTTATTCAAAATATACTCTCAGTGTGGGATGATACTGTTTGCAGATGTTTTTGTGCACGCACTAATGGGTGTACAAAAATTCAAGTAATGTTATTTTATAGTGTTTGTAGTATAATGTGTAGTTTATTTATTGGTTACATTTATACAATATTTCTAGATAATATTTTTAAAGTGTCATAAAAAACTCAAATGGTTTTATTAAATATATTTAATATTTTAAAATATTATTTAATATGTGTCATATGTTATTAGTTAAAATGTACTGTTTAATTATTATTTTATTTTAGTTTATTTAATTACAGTTTTAAAATGTAAAATGTTTATATATATATAGTGCTCATGCAGTATCATTGAATACACTCATTTTGAAAATAAATATTTTGATCCATTTCTCAGTGAATAATGTATTTTGTTGCATTTAAACAATATTTATTAAACATATATATTTATTAAAATAATATTTCAGTCATCAAACATCTTTAGAAATTGACAGATAAAACAATTAATATCAAGCAAATTATTGAGAAAAAAAGAAAAACTACATTTTTTTTTCCCCATTATTTAACATAAATTTGGGTGTACTAGTTTTTGGACCGTTATCGTAAAGTATTTGTTTGCTCCAGATTTTTGCTACAGAACTGACTAATGTAATCTATATGCACAAATATACTAATGTAAAGCTTCCTTTTAAAATATAAATTGTAAAGATAGATTTGTAAGAGGAGTACTTATATATGCAGGGCACTGTTCATTTGATAGTAAGTGCATGTTATTGATTAAATAAATGTCTTTTATAATTTAAATGTTTGATGATAATGATTATTATTATTATTATTATTTGTTGTTGTTATTACTGCTTTTGACAATTTTCTTTTATATTTTTTATGTACATATAGTATATTTAAAAAATTTGTTTAAAAATACGCTGTAAAAACAATCCATAAAACTGTAAAATCTCTATAAAAAATATCTTAAATGTATGGTAATGGTGCAAATGTTCATACTTTATGCTTGCTTTTTAATTTGTATTAACATTATTTTATTCTATTTACAATTTTAATTACATTTCAGTATATTAATATATCATTTCATAATATAAGTTTAAGCAACACTATGACAATAGTATCAATATGATATAAACCAAATGGACAAAAAAGTGATATTATTCCTTATACAGTTATACAAATCAGAAATATAAGCCCCCCTGTTTTCCCCCCAATTTCTGTTTAGCGAAGTGTTTTTTTTACACATTTCTAAACATAATAGTTTTAATAACTCATTTCTAATAACTAATTTATTTTATCTTTGCCATGACAGTAAATAATATTTGACTAGATATTTTTCAAGACACTTCTATACAGATTAAAGTCACATTTAAAGCATTAACTAGGTTAATTAGGTAAACTAGGCAGGTTATTGTATAATGATGTTTCTGTAGGCTATCTGAAAAAAAATATATAGCTTAAAGGGGCCAATAGTTTTGACCTTAAAATGGTTTTCAAAAAATTTAAAAGCTGCTTTTATTGAAGCCGAAATAAAGCAAATTAGACTTTCATCAGAAGATAAAAATTTTATCAGACATACTGTGAAAATTTCTTTGCTCCGTTACACATCATTTGGGAATTATTTAAAGAAAAAAAAAAATTAAAAGGGGTCTTATAATTTTGACTTCAACTGTATGTCATTGTTGTTCCAGCATACAGTTCCCTTATGACAGACAATGCTATAGTAACACACTGGGTTAAGTGTCTTGCTCCAGGGCAGCGTGGTGCTGGATTCATGGATCAGTCTGTCTGACCTTTGAACCTACAGCCTTTACATTACCAGCTCAGAGGTTTCACACCCCCTCACATCACTCTGCTGGTCAAGGGTTATTCAACTGCTGTGATCCACCAAAGGATTGGGACATATTTCATTTTAAAATGAATACGTTCTGTTTTGGTGTTTTGTACCGCCAGGGTTTGTTTAGTGGCTTTTCTCAATCAAATAACTGTTTTCAATGTCATTACATATTAGTATTTTTATGCTTTTCAGTGTGACTAATAGAAGCTTGATGTTTAACCTTGAGTGTCAGTGATCTCTATAAATTTTATAAAGCTGAAACTTAGAACTTATTGCTTATCCTAAGCAGCTATTCACACACAATGCATTTTTGCATTGAAAAAGGAGACTAGAGGCAGTGGAATGTGAAAAAACAAAAACATGAGGCATGTTAACAAGAGGCACGAGTTGAACTTTAATGTTGCATTTTTAGGATGTAGTTTCATGCACAAAATAGCTAAAAGAAGGAGTCAAAACATCTGTCAAGAGCTTGTTTACAAAGCAAATGTAAAGTAGGTACTTTAGACTTGAGGACACTTAGAATTGATATCGAGGATGCATTGATGCAGACTTGAGCGCAAAAGTCGTGTGAGAAGTCCCAGAAGTAATTGCAAAGGTGAGAAGCACAGTAGTTTGCCTAACGGCCTATTCACACGAGGCGTCATCGTCAACGCTTCCCATTCACTTTGAATGGGTGACGTCAGGCGTTGCCGAACTGCATTGTGGATCCGTCGGCACCGCTTCAGAAGCGTTGCTCGCTGCAGAAGTTGGGACTAGCTCAACTTTTCAAGTACCAATGGAAGCGTCAGCCAATCAGATCGCTGTATGCAAATACACCAGCTCAGACAGTGGCCTATCGCTGACTGGATTTCATTGGCTGACGCTTTTATGACGATCGCTTCAGCCCCGACTTCAGACACGCCTTCAGTCAAGCGTTGACGCTGAAGCCCCGTGTGCATAGGAGATAAATGAGATGGTGAAAGTAAACATTACCATTAAAATCTTATTAAGGGCATAAACATTAAGCGTGTTTATTTGCTGAAATTCTTATTAAAGTCTGTTATTTGTATTGTGCAACGTATATTTATAGATCTTTATGTGTAGTATATATTTTGAAAAGGGGAAAAACAATAAATCATGGTATGAATGCTGTAATTTTTAAAATAATTTTAAATAAAAGATGTGTGAAGGTCATGTGACCATCAGGAGGAACCGGGAAAGAACGCAGCATCTTATTTCTCACAGGAGTTCTGACAGAGTTCATTCATCCAAGGTAGCTTGGCAAGAACAGGCACCACAAGAACGCGAGTCTGTTCTCTGCGTTCTTGGATTTGAGAAACAGCCCTTGATCAGCTTCCAGCTGTGTGTGTGTAATCATCAAAGAACTGAAACAGGTGTGTGTGTGCGTTGCATGACAGGAAATGTAGTTCATATAGTGACAGAATTGTAGTCTGCATAAAGGTGCGCACTTACCAGTGTTCTGCAAGCCTGGATCGCTTGGAATCATGACAATACCAAATTGATAAAACCCATGCTCAAAGGATTTGGGCAAAATATAAATTTAAAATGACAGTAAATTAGTACTTTGTGCACTGTGATCCTTATATATATATATATATATATATATATATATATATATATATATATATATAGTCTCTTAAAAGTCAACAAATGATTCTTGTTCTAAACTATTCTGACAAGATTTTTTTTTTGTATGATGTTTTTAACACTGATTGACATTTTAGTGGGTTTCTATCTATGATAAAAACAAAAAAACAAAACATTAATTCATTTTCTTTTTGGCTTAGTTTGTAATAAAGTAATTAGGGTCGCTTTCCCAGAGATGGGTTGCAGCTGGAAGGGCATCCACTGCGTAAAAACGTGCTGTATAAGTTGGCGGTTCATTGCGCTGTGGTGACCCTGTATAATAAAGGAACTAAGAAAAAAAGAAAATAAATGAATGAATGAATTAGGGGTTGCCACAGTGGAATGAACCACCAACTCATCCAGCTTATGTTTTATCCAGCATTAGATGCCCTTCCAGCTAAACCCAACACTGGGAAACACCCAAACACTTGCATTCACACTAGCTTATTCAATTAACCTATAGTGCATGTCTTTGTGGGGGAAACCAGAGCACGCGAAGGTGCAAATTCCACACAGAAATGCCAAATGACCCAGCTGGGGCTCGAACCAGTGACCTGCTTGCTTTGACCCACTGCACCACCGTAACTCAACCCCCCAAGCAGAACCAAAAAAAAAGGCAGCAGAACACATTATATTGCATGTTTATAGTACTGATTCTAACAGAAAAATTAACTGATTGCATCTTTGACACAAACAGTACATTTAATTTAAAGTGCTTTGGAGTTAACATAACATCTTATTTCATCATCCGATTTAATATTTAATCAGCTCCGGAATCCCAATTTGATCTTCGCTTTTGGGTACACGGGTTTAACATTAGCATACAATGCTTTTTTCTAGTGCAACACAAAAGGCTTTAACAAGTGTTCTGCACATCCGTGACTTTGGTACTTTTGTTATTCATGATGGTTTGAGCGAGTGAAAGAGTCTGCGGTGTTGAGTGGCAGTTTAACTCCGTTAGATCGGCACGATGGGGGAAAAGAAACACAGCCAACGAATAATTTGTCCCTTTGAAGCATCATGGAACCGACAATGTCAGAATGTCATTCATATTCCTTATTTCTTTTCCTGGTATAATTGCGAACGCATTGACGTGTGCGTAAATGATATTTTTTTTATGTGACACTAGAAGAGTTGCTTTATCGTAATGCACGATTCCTCAAACGCTCACCTTTTTATCCTTCAAGCTTCAAAAGTGCGCTTGATCAAAATCTACAGTTAACTGAAGCATCAAATAGAAATATAAACAGTGGCCTGTCATTCAATTTCCATTGGAAATGCAGCGTGAGGAGGGAAATATGCAGGCTGGTGCTTAATGTTCTGCTTATGGGAAGCACAGTAAATTGCTAGGATGTTTTTCATCACGAGTTTTATCTCTTTCTCCCTCTCCGTCCTTTACCTCCAGGCTTCAAAAATGGATGCACAAACCACAAACCAACATCAGAACTCTTAAAACAAGCCATAAAGTACTAATGGCGTATGGTGTACTTTAGCAGCATGTCAGCCCATTGTTTCTGCTTGTTTTTCCACAACAATATGAAATGGCAAAACTGTAGATATAATAACCATTACAGAGACGATCATTTCCTCTCACATCACACGTTTTCTCCATGCATCCGTTGGATCATTTCACAGAAATTTAGTAATAGTCAATTTGCTGTGAGGTTTTGAGCGCTAAAAGCCTATGTGGATTGGATGGTGATTATTGTGATAGCCATCATTTTCCCAACAATGTTCTATCGGTGCATTTGTGTGACAGAGCCATTAATGGAAACCTGTTTACTTTAAACTGAGGTGAAGGTAGGAGACAGCTTTCAGATAAATAGCTTGTTATCGCTCTCTCACTTTCACTGTCTCGCTCTTTTCCTTTTTTTTTCTTCCCCACACTCCTCCCGTTCCTCGTGCATCTGTATGGATATGGAGTCTTGAGGAGAGATTGGTAATACTGTAGACACTTAGCAGGAGGCAGGTGGCTGTTAATTTAAGAGTGAGGGCCATTTGCTAATGTCGAACCTCCCTCTGTGCTTATAGTCGCATCGCAGGGTTCGAGCTCTTAGGTGGGCTGATGCTGAGAGCAATCTAGAGACGAGAAATTGTGCAATCAGTACATCAATATAACCGCGTCTTTCCCTCTTCAGTGACAGCAGCAGATGGGCCCAAAATGAGTCGTACAATGGGAAAGGTGAAGAATTGACTATCAAAAAAGCAACAAGCTACTAGGAGTTGCAATCTAAGCCGATTAGATTCTTCGCTCGTTTCTTTAGTCATATATGTTTGTATATGTGTATTTGTATACATGTTTTGTATTAAATGAGGATTACATTATAAATAAGCCCTATTATTTGCATATTATATGTTGTCTTTGCATAGACCAGTGATGTCAAACTCATTTTAGCTCAGGGGCCACACGGAGGAAAATCTATTCCTAAATGGGCCGGAGTGGTAAAATCATGGTGTACTGCGTATATACAGTATAACTTAAAAACAACAGCTTCAGATTGTTTTTTTCTGTTTTAATACGATCAACATAAAACACAAAAGCTGGAGCCTGACTATAACACAATCTCACGGAAATCGAACCCCCCGTTATGTATCTTGCATAGAGAGTGGCATCTAACAATGTGGACACAAATCTCAAATTTGACCCATGTGACTTTAGAAAGAAGAATTTAGAAGAAATTATATTTGTGCATTTATTACTAGGCTCTCTGGATTATTTGATTTAGTCGCAACATTCCAAGGTATGTTATTCCAACCAATCTCACGGCAATTTATAACTTTTTGATTTAGTGGCTAATTCATATGAATTTGTACAATCTAATTCATACAATTTAGTAAGATTTGCTCATCACCTAATGACGGTTAGGGGTGGGGTTTGATGCCCTGCTACTTTTTATAATTATACTTTTTCATACGACTTATCTCGTACAAATTTGTACGAATTAGCCACTAAACTGACAAAACGTAAAATACTTACGTTTACTAAGGGAGATCAGGCTGGCTATTCCCAGATAACAACCACTTAAACTTATAACACAGAGCACTTCGAATCATCCTAACCTTTAGCGAATACGTTCACACACACGTACATGCTAGTCTTTCATACCTCAATTTTTGACTGTTTGTCACCATTTAGTACAATATGTAAGTTAGTTTTTGCTCCTTTTAGCCATTTTCACTTCTGTCAGTTTTGTGTTCCCAAATATTTTAGCTTTGCGTCAGGCTGCTGATAAGCCTGTCAGGTATTATTCTGCAATAACAAACATCTCAATAGACTTTATCCCTTACATAATAGACATCATTCAAAGATTTGGAGGCTGTATAACTGATTTAATTTAGAAATTAGTAATTTACTTCAACTACTTTTTAAAAATTGGCAGTACTGCACTGTAAATGTCAACTTTATCAAGTGAAATGTGCAGTTAACTCATAATGTACTGAAAGCTAATTTTACTCATTTGAAAAGAGTTTTGAACTCAGTGTTGAAGGTAATGAGTTAAATACCTCATTACTTCACCTTAAATATAGTAAGTTCACAGTACTCATATAGATTAGTTTTAACTCAAATGGTTTGTTACAATTGGTTATCCTAAATGGTTTGAGTTGACTTAATGTATTGGGTTTTACAGTACTCAGTTGGTTTGAGTTCTTTTCATTTACTGTTTTTTACTGTGCTCAAATTGCTTTATTTACTCAAATGGTTTACGTTCACAGTACTCATTAGGATTCATTTTTGAACTTAAATGGTTTGTTGCAATCGGTTTCCTCATATTTGTAGTAACTTTTGAACAGCATAATAAACAATTGTTTGGGAAGTTTTATGGTTAAAAGAAGAGTGCTATTCACTTCTATTATAAGGGAGAAAAGAAAAAGATGGTTTGAAAGGTTTGTTTGTTACATTATTGCAATATAAACACATTCCACCTATCAAGGTTGCAGTGAAGTAGTTTCAAAATGTGCCATTGTGAAAAGAAAAATATTGATTTTAGTTTTTGACTTTTACTTCTTAAAAGCTTTCTTCAACTACTTCAAAAGGCTTTACACTCCACTTATAAATGGAGGAAAAAGTTTTTAAATTTTTTTTTTTGTATACATCATATTTTAACAAATACTTTATATTTATTAGGTACATAGCAAAAGTGTTAAGTTTTGTCTTAAAGCAGTTTTATCTAAATGTCCATATCTTTTTGTTTTTCCTTTTGAATGTTTTATACAAGTAATTTCTTTTTTTTGCATTTGTTTCTCTTTGTGAATATAGCTGTGGTAGCTGGTATTGTTCAATCAATCAATCAATCAATCAATCAATCAATCAATCAATCAATCAATCAATCAATCAATCCTTTGTCGGGTGTAAATGGACACATCGCAAACACTTCATTAAATGTCCGTCAAATCCTTATCCTCTTTCTCCATGTATTCATTCGTTTTTAGACATCAGAGATTGTTGGCCAGTTTTTTTAGGTTTAAAAAAAGGGAAGGCTACTGGACGCAGCTCATGGAAGAAAGGATGTTATAGTTTAATTTTATTTTTCCATTTGCTTTAGTCCCCAGAGCGATTCGGCCATCTTCAAAGCCATTGTTCCCCTTCTGTTTTTCCAGCAAGTGCCATATTCCTCTCGCTGACCCCAGGGAGAGCGCTTCCTACATTAACTTTGCAAACACAGTCGGGGATAGCCGGCAGGGCCACGCACAAATTGAATTCTTTTTTATCTCTTTAAAGGCGGGACGGGAGGGAAATAACTAAATAGCCCTGTGTTACGAGCCAGTGTCTGTGGCAGCATTAGTCCTTATAGCTGCTGCAAATTGACTTAAAATGGATCAAGGCCAATTTGGCGAAGGTCAAACAGTGGGTCAGGAGCTGTACCCTGAAGGCATGGATCTACCTAGAATCATCTCTGCCAGGTTTATTTTGTTTGAACGCTAAATTGCATATTTTTTGTGGCTTCTCTTTGCAGTGTCGCTGAAGGCAGGTTTTAGATATGGTGCTGATAACCGGAATGAGCACACTTTAAACTTCAAGTGGGATTTTTGTCGTTTTTCATTGCCTTCAAGGTTCATCTCAGAGCAGAGGGGTTCTGGCGAGGTTGATTTGAGCGTCGTAGCCTGAAGGCAGCAGTGTCAGAATCCATCTCTCCCATCATTTCAGTTCCACGCCTGACTTTAAATGCACCTGGGTTGGAATACAAGCATAGAAAATGGCTGTCATCTTTCGGAAGTGACAATTTTCAACCGTGAATCAATTGCCACTTGTCAGTTTCTTTTTAGATCAGCATAAAAGTTGGCACATCTTCACAAGAACTGCTTTTAATTGTGCTCGGATGTTTGTGGCAGTAGCCAAATCACCCTGCAGCTCAAGACTTGTTGCCCAATGTAGCTAAGCAGGGTTAGGCCTGGTTATTCCAAAGAGAAAACTACTGTAGGTTGCTGCTGGAAGTGGTGTTAGTGAAGCCAGCAGGGGATGTTTATCCTGCAGTCTGTGTGGGTCTTAATTCCTGCAGGGTGATTTGGCAGTGTAGTGGCGGGAACACTGTACTGTGAAAAAGCAGTGTCCCTTGGATGGTATAAATCGAGTGGTATAAACCGTTAAACCAAGATAATGATTCTTTATTGTCATTAGTGTCTTTTGATCAACTTTTTCACAGTTCCTAGAACTATAGACCCTTTTGATGACATCCTCTTGATGACATTTCAGCAGTCACAATTTTAACTTAGGGCTGGATGATTAATCAAAGGAGATTTTCATGTACATTTTGTCAGTAAAGCTGGTTCTAGAAAACTTCCACCATTTGCGTTCAGATAGAGTTTACTAAACAAGAGTCGTAGTACACTAAGTTATGGAGAAATTGTTTTTAAAATCGTAAAAATTGTATTTAATCATTCAATAATGTCATCAAGATAGTCATTCTTGGATAATAACAGTTGTCTGTGTAGCTTCTTAATGAACAACTCTGTGTAGTAAATGCTTTACGAGAAATTAACACATAAAATAACATGATGTTACTCTAAACTCACTTCATACCTTTTCAGCACAGGCTCATTCTAAAAACGTAGCCCTATATACGTTTCTGGAGATCTTGAATTATGTAGGAAGAGCTACTTAATGCTGCATTTCATCTTTAAATGAATGATACGGGGCAGTATGAGGCTATTCCCTTTAGCGCTTATCAGCTGACTGTTACTTCCGTATGGACGGCTTTCCTGCTGTTACCAGTTTGTCCAGTTAGGTCGCAATGTATGTAAGCGGACTTGAGACGCAGAGAGGGGTTGACTACAACGATGAGGTTTGAGTCTGTTGAAGAACAGTTTCAGAAAGTGGGTAAGACAAAAACAGAAGCCAAAAAATTAAATAAACAAGTAAATTACAGGGTGATAATGTGGTAAAATCTGAAAATGTAGTAAAAATCAGGAGAGGGCTTTTTTTCTGGATTGTTTTTTAAAACTGTTGTTTGGGTTTAGAGAAGTGGGTGAGCTGGTCAATCTGTACTTTTGAAAATAGTATTGTTTGGGTTTAGGGAAGGAGAAGGGTGGGTCAGTCAGTTGACAGCAGCCTCTGGTGGATTTATATGAGAACAGCAGGCACGAATGGCACTCGTAAGAAAAATTTGAGATTGCAAAAACCGTACACATCGACCTCTGGTGGATTCATGATATCAAAAACTGCAAAAATCTCCTTGAACACATTTTGCCGCTCTCTAGACATGTATATGGACCATTTTGAGGGATGTCCTAATGTATTTCCTGTATTACATTTTAAATTTTTATAGCTTCCAAAAATCCAAAAAGGTCCACATATTGATAAATAACTGCCTTTTATTACAGTTATGAAATAGTTTGACAACAAGCAGGAAATGTTCATGGGCCAATGACATCACCACATTGAAATGGTCTATAGCAATACACTTTCAGAATGAGCCTGGGTTGTTTATTTTGAAATAAATCCATCGTTGAGATGTATGTTTATTAGTAACACTAAACTAATGAAAGATGAAAACTTCTGTTTATTCAGCAACCGCTATTTCTATATGTTTGTTGGGTTTCTTCAATTGTATTGGGTGGGGTTCGTTGGTTTCTTTGAAAGTGTCCTCTGACCTTCAAATGAGATTTGCTTCAGATCACACCATCATCTTAAACCTTCAACTTTTAAATACCTTCATTTACAAAAACAGTATGTCTATTTATAAAGCTAGAATTTGTATTTGTATTACATAATTAAAAAAAAAATAAAAAATAAAAAGTAGTTTAAACGTTCTAATTCAGCAACTATGTGCGAGACAATAAATTTGATATTGTTCTCTCTCTCCTGGCTGCTGTTATCAGTCTTACACATTTTTTTTTACTTGTTCAAAAGGTCAGGAAAACACTATTGTGGAGTTTTTCTTTTGTTATTTGTGCAAATTAGAATGCCAAAAAAAGTGTATGTACTGCTCTCTAAGTTTACCCAACTACTGTATGATGACTTCCACTGCTGAGAAACCCTGTAATGTGAAAATTATATTTTGGCTGAGGTACCTTTTTTTGGCAGTTTTGTATTGCAGGAACTGGGAATGACTTTTGAGAAATAATCCAGCAAATCTGTGAATGTGTTTAGGATAAGTACAGCAAAATTGGAACTACAGTGATCTGAGTGTACATTGATAAGGAAGATGCATGCTAGAGTATATAAAATAAAGTGTGACTAGATTGTCACAATACTGGAATTCGGTACCAATCGATACTGAAATTTAAAAAAACTGCTTACATTTGATTGCTCTTGAGCACGTTCTTGAGCGCTGATTTGCCATTGGGTTCATGTGCTTAACAAAAATGACTGTGATAGGCCGTGAAGGTCATCAGTTACCCAAATGCACTGGGGTCTGTTCTTCGTACGTAGATTACTCAGTTAGCTGGATTTGGATATTGACGATTTGACATGATCCAGGATCGTTTCGTTCTTCAAAGCTGATCCAAGAGTTGTTGTCATAGCAACAGTTCTGCTTGCTCAAACCTGATCAGGAGCAGGTTCAATTCATATAAACAGGATTAGATCGGCTCAGTTCAAGCAAAGAAAATAGATAAAGTATTAATCGAATTCTGATATTTTCTTACAGTAGTAGTTATATACACTTGGGAAAATAGTAAATATTTTTAACTATATATATATATATATATATATATATATATATATATATATATATATATATATATATATATATATATATATATAAAGTTATAGTTATTAATAAAATAAATAAAGTTATATAAATTTATAAAACGTATGCAATCTGCACCCTCGAAATGAAAGTACAAAGACTGCCACCTCGTGGTGCAAAGAGAAAACTTATTGATATGAACTGTTTAGATTGCTTTAGTACAATTTGTGTATGATAATAGAAATGCAAAACATAAAAAAATAAATAATACATTAATGCAGTCGTAAACATGTTTTGACAGTTAATATGCCGGTGATTTGATGCTTCACGAAAGTTGCAGACGCCTTTACCAATATCAAAATGCTTTTGTAAACATCCAGTTATTCTTTACACCGATTAAAAAATGGTTACTATAATAAAGAAAATCTTTTCTAAATGTGGAACTAAATACATTGATATGCACTGAAATACATGATGAATACTCTTGACAAATGAAAGTGTAAAGCCTGCACAACAAATGTGGAAAGTTATTGCATGTCATATTTATCAAACCATACTGCTAATTTGATGTAATTTTGCTCACATGGATAATTGAATATTAATCAGATGATGTCATTACGCTGCTGTGCCGTCAGCCAATCGTTGCATTGCTGATCATGATTTCGAGGATCGATAGATCTGTCCTTCACAACACACGCAGCGATCTCAGATTAGTTTATCCAGACATTCTAATCTGATTCGCGAACTAGTTTGAAGAACCAAATTAGCGAGAGATCAGTGATCAAGATTAAAAGATCCAGGATCTGCCAAATAATCTTAGATCATTTAAGTGAGGTACGAAGAACGGACCCCTGGTGTTTACTGAGTGTAAACACAGATACAAGGACACTGGAGTGTTTTAGTTTTTCAAGTCACGACGATCAGCTGGCTTATCTATAACATACGACATGAGTGACAGAGTGATTTGCAGATGAAATGCATCTTTAAAATGCTTCAGTGTGCCTGTATCGGTGGTTACACTCAGTAAACAGAGCTAAAATGTTAACAGGAAATGGAAATTTTGAAATTTTTTTTATCAATTGATACCGAATTTCGGTATTGTAACAACCATATTACTAAATATTCACAGAATATACTGAAAGCTACAGTATTGTTAGCAACTTTGTGATTCATTCCTCAATTTTGCTGTTTTAAATGCAGAACTTTTGTCCACATTACTTTCTATTATATCTAAACACAATAAACATACAGGATTCTTGCGGGCAGTGTGAATGCAACCAGGAAAATGGTTTGGGGAGCAAATACATTTAAGAGGAAGCAGGCCTTGTGGCTAGTTCCTGTCTCAACCTGGTGTGAAAGCCTCTGTTGCCAGTCCCATAGCACTTTTAACAAAGTGTGGGTGCATAATCGTAATGTAGCATCCAAATTCATATTCATCAGCCTTTACCATTCACTGGCTCATAATAAGAGGCTCCAATTTACCAGTCATTGGCCTAAATCCACAGAATTGTCTCTTTCACTATGTGGTGAGTGTACTGGTACCTTTGGTCTGTGGCTGCTGTTGCATCATCCAGATGGCTGTTGCACACCGGTGGCGAGGAGAGACTGTAGATATGTTTGTGAATCTCTTTGGCTGTACAGGAATGCACAGTAAAGCCCATTCATTCATTTGAAGAGAACGCATCAAGGTCATGCACAAGCCCAAAGGAAGGTGACTTGACAGGTGACATGAAGGCTCTGTCCTGGATGTCAACAGTCGTGGTGTCATTTTGTCACTGACACAGAGAGGCTTCCCCAGCTTTGTGCGTCCACCACGGTCTTGTCAGCCCGTCTTGCTGCTTGACGTGGGCCGAAGCAGCCGCACGGACGACAGGTGATTAAAGTGTCAACACTGCTGACAGGCAGACAGTACAGAGACGGGGACCAGCTTGCATTTGAGTTCCCTCAACCCCTAATCGTATTAGCAAGTGCGGATAGATGCATAGGATACGATACACATGTATACTTGTTGCATGTCACTTCTGCCTTTCTGAGACTGTTGTCCTAAGTTTCATTCAGAACTAGTTACAGTTCTTCCAAGTAAGATTTCAGAGTAAATGACTTTTAAATAATTTGGTGTAACAGTGCAGCAATTTATTCAATTTGTTATGCCTGAGGCTTGTGTAGTTACTGACTGATTGTGACAATGTGTAATACACATTGTGGTGATATATAGGACGTTTTATAAAAAGAAAAACATAATCAATGGATTTTTTTCTTGTTTTAAATGAATTATTGAAATGTTCCAATCACTTGGTAATCAATCTGTATTTTTCCCCCATTTATTTTATCCTCACAATTTAAAGTCATTATGTTAAATTTGTGAGCAACAGCAGTAGTTTGGCAATAAATCATACAGCATTATTTAAAGTCCAGAGTCAGGATGATTTCTTAAATGTTTCGAATTAATTCACACATGCTCAGTTTGGCTAAATATAATTTATGAAGTTGTTGCAATGGTGATATTGTGAAATTAATATATATTTTCAATCCAATTTTTTTCCCTTTATTGATATATTCATTCATTCATTCATTTTCTTGTCGGCTTAGTCCCTTTATTGTTTTTACGCAGCGGATGCCCTTCCAGCCGCAACCCATCTCTGGGAAACATCCACACACGCATCCACAGACACACTCATACACTAAGGACAATTTAACCTACCCAATTCACCTATACCGCATGTCTTTGGACTGTAGGGGAAACCGGAGCACCTGGAGGAAACTCACGTGAACACAGGGAGAACATGCAAACTCCACACAGAAACGCCAACTGAGCCTAGGCTCGACCTATTGACCTTCTTGCTGTGAGGTGACAGCACTACCTACTGCGCCACTGCTTCGCCCCTTATTGATGTATTTAAAAAGTAATTTCTTGTTGTATTGAAAAACATTTTTAACAGTCATAACACCAGTCTTCATTAGCCATGTTTCCATCTACTTAGTTTTATGTGCATTTCGGAATATTGCATAACTAATAGTTGATGGAAAAAAAAATGCTCATAACAAACAAACAGACAAACAAACAAACAAACAAACAAACAAACAAACAAACAAACAAACAAACAAACAAACAAACTGAGTAGAATAAGCTTTTAATCCTATAAGATTATAATGTGCATAAACAATTACTGAAAAACATTTACAAAATAAATTCAAGCATTTGCATCAAAAAAGAAAATCATGGAATTTTGTTTTTCAGATCATGTATTGGGACGACATTCAAAAACTTCTTGGTCATTCTAAAACTCCTTTACCCTTTGTCTTGAGCAACTCCGCTCCCAAAGAGGTAATTTATTATATAAGAAAAAAAGCATATATCCACTAACTCAGCAGCTTCTATTATTTATTTTGATACTTCATGCCAGTTTATCAGGATGTGGGTATTTTGTTCTCTTTGGCTTATTTGATGGAAACTGTGCTTTATTTGCAAATGTTTGAAGCAATATTCCAGTTTTGTGCATACATTTAAGTGGCATCTTTGGATGGATATTGTCATTCAACAAAGTACTAATTTGCTGATTTGATGTTCAAAAATATATTTAAAAAAAAATAGAAACAAACGTTTGACTTGTTTTAAAGGGCACCTGTGATGAAAATGTACTTTTTTAAGCTGACAGAACTGTGTGTAAGCATAGTGTGTCCACAGTCATATTGGCGTGATATAAAGACAACAAGTCTCACATTTCAAATATTATGATGTTAAAATATTATCCAAATCCCTACCATTTTGTGGCCCACTGCAATATAATGTAGGAGTGTGGTTTCCCTGCCCACTGAATTGATGAACTTTATAATGATATTGTGTGTGACTCATCATTGCAGAAAGGCTTGAATTAACTCCACAACAAATATATCAAATAACAGTTGGGAAAGTTCTTACTGTAGTAAGGAAGGTCTGCTTCATTCTTGTCTGTTATTGTGCTGTTTATCTACGCAAAGGCTATACACTCTGACACGCACGTGGGAACAATGAGCAGGTAAAACTAGCTTATTTGCATTAAAAGCACAGGCAACAAAATCAGCTGCATTGTCCAAACATCTAAAATGTCAGAGATTTAAAAAGGTATAATTAATAATCTGACGAGTTTTTTGAGCTAAAACTTGACACATTCTTCATACAAAAAAGATGGGGGGGGGTGCAGAAGGTAAAATATGTGCCCTTTTAATGAATATTGAACACTTTACATCGTTAACTAAATCTTGTTATTGTGAGTATTATTAATGTCATGTTTACTTATACATAAGCCAAAAAACTAATGAATGGGAATATAATTGATTCATTAAATTCCTTACGACTCCCATCTCTGACCGCTGTGATTTCAGTGGAGTGGCAAGGCCGATCACTGGCAAATTGAGAATGCTGCCAAACAGCTCTGTGCTCTGGGAAACACCACTGCACCCACCAGCCTTATTAAAGAGTCCATCGCCTCAGGGCCACATCTCTATATGTCACCACAAGATATTTGGGTTGTGCACTGTAGATTCAACTCGTCAATTTTCAGCAATATATTACACAAAGTTGCCTGTGGAAATTGACTAGGGGAGTGTGTGAGGCCATCACAAGCTCAATGTGCAGCACCTTGAGACCCTTTTCACAAAAGTCATTCCAAGCTTGTTCTCAGAACCCAAACACATTTTCTGAAATTATATATTTTTATTCTATTTTGATGCTTATTACCCCACATAAGTGTTTGTTTTCATTCTTCATCCTCCTTTCCCCAGACTCATCATGTAGAAAATACATTACAATAAGAAAAAATAATAACGCTATGACCAAAGCCTAATCATTTATATGCATCCTATTACACGCATCCATTAGCGTTTATCCATTCAGATGCAGACTGGCTGTGTTTTCTGATGGGAGGCTGCACAACCTTCTTATCAGACCTTCATCTAGAAATCATCTTATACAATAAAGGAAAACCCAACACAATATCTTTCCCTCTGAAAATGTGCACTGGGTTTCTTTTGTTTACCATCCGCATGCATAAGAAAAGAGGACAGATGCAAGCTTGTCATTGTTTTTGATGCACTTAAAAAAAATGTTTTCCCTTTGTTTCACACTTGTTTTCCATGCAGGTAGGAATATGAATGGAATATAATTGATTTGAGCAACAATGAATCTCTTTTGATGGAGATGTATCGGGGAGGAATGGACAAAATGTCTGTCAAACCACTTGCAGAAAACAATTCTGGAAAGGAATTCTAATGCATGAGTGAAATATATATATATATATATATATATATATATATATATATATATATATATATATATATATATATATATATATATATATATATATATATATATATATTGTGTTGTGTGTGTATGGTTTCCCCCACAAGTCAAAAAACATGCGGAATAGGTGAATTGGGTAAGCTAAATTGTCTGTAGTGGATGTGTGTGAATGAGTGTGTTTGGATGTTTCCTAGTGATGGGTTACAGCTGGAAGGGCATCCACTATTTAAAACATGTGCTGGAAAAGTTGGCGGTTCATTCCACTGTGGCAACCCCAGATTAAAGAAAATGAATGAATGAATGAATGAATGAATAAATTTGTGTGTGTATGTTTGTATGTGTGTGTGATTTTTATTTATAAATATATGTAATATATTTTTATGTTATGAATGCTTACTGCTGAACACACACAATTTACACATTGGAATGATATTGCAGTCCCTTCTGAAAAACTTGAGCAGAATCTGTTTTCAACATTTAAGATACAGTAATCAGAAATATCAGAAATGTTTCTTGATATTATAAAATCTGCATTTAAGATGGATTTTGAAGGATCCCAGGGGCAGACTTAACCAATAAGCTAGGTAAGCAGCCGCTTATCATGCCCCTGAGAATTCGGGGGCCCTGAGCAATGAAGAAGCCTATGTTAATCATATAGCATGAATAGTGAGATGTTCATTCCATATCGCACATACAAATATTAAAATCTAAAAACAAATATGCTAATTAACTGTGCATAGTTAATTTGTGAACTTGAATTTATATGTAAATTTACTGTATTTAATTTTACATTAGGAAGTTAAAGGTTTCCCTTAATATATATATATATATATATATATATATATATATATATATATATATATATATATATATATATATATATATATATATATATATTAACATGCAGTTTATTTACAAAAAAATAAAATAAAAAATAAAGAATCTACAGAGAGAAAAAAAAAATCTAGAGAGAAAGAGATTGTTTTGAATTTAAATGCTAGGGCCCCATACCAGAAACTGCTAAAGACCTCCCAGAATCACCAAGTCTGCCGCTGGAAGGATCATATAACCCTAAAGTATAATGATGTTAAAATTATTAAATTATTAAATATAAAATAATATTTCATTTTTTAAAAATGTTTTTGATCTAATAAATGCCTTGATGAGAGTAAGAAATTTCTTTCCAAAATTATAATATGTTCGTAATCTCAATGTGTCCTTGTAGTATACAGTGGTTTATTTATTTATTTATTTATTTATTTATTTATTTATTTATTTATTTATTTATTTATTTATTTATTTATTTATTTATTTATTTATTTATTTATTCTTGTGTTATTATTATTATTATTATTATTATTATTATTATTATTATTATATATTATATTATTATATATTGTTATATAATAAAAATAACAATAATAATAACAATAACAATAATTATTATAGCTATTATTATAATAATAATCATCATTATCATAATCTTAATAATCATAATCATAATCATTAATTCTATATCTGTGGTTACGTTCTTTATTCATAACTTGCTGAGGGTGCAGGTAAGACCCAAATTGGCTCCAGATTTGCCCTCTGGCTGTATCTGTCATGCTTCTTGAGGAATGAGAAGTGAATTGATGAGCTGTTTTAATCCGTTGCTGCATTAAAATGGGATTTTATGATGTGAGCGAAATGAAGTCCCACAGATGTCTTGTAGTCTGCATCTCCAGCACAGCAGGAAAAGCAGGTAATAATCCCCAAATGGTGTGCATGTATAATGCTACCCACAATTCCTTGTCCTCCAAATCACCGGGATGCCTGAATCATCCATCAAAACATTTGTTTGATTTTGTTATTTTGCACTTGGAAAGAAAGCGAGAGCCAAAATCCATCTTTTGACGGTCTGAATGGCTTTTAATTCGATTTCCTCATTGCGAATTGAGTTAGAGAAATAAGAACAGAGCAGGAGGGAAAGAAACATGGTGGGTGAAGCTTGTAAAGAGAAAGACATCAGATTAACATGTCATTTTCCTGTTTGACTAGACGTATCTGGTTTTTAATACTCAAACATGTCCTCCATTACCTTTTCCCTCATTTCGAAAATTGTTTTGGCATTATGCTGTCAAGAGGAAATGATCATTGATGAAATCCTATTAAGGAGAGACACTGACGGCTAAAACACTTTCTTTATGGACCTGTTTAGAGATCAGTTTTAAGGTTTTGGACTGTTAATTTTTTTTCAGTGTAAAGTAAAATATTGAAAATATACCTTAGCTCTTTCTTTTATTATACTATACCAGTTTGTTTCTACAGAATTATATAAAAACAATAAAGGTTTTTACAGAGATTTGTTTATACTTGTAACAGGGTGTCGAGGGTCAATGGATGTGATGATCCACATGCAGTTTAATAAGACATTCATCAGTCAGGCAACGGTCAAAACAGGAGCATTCAGGAAATCCAAATCACAATCAAAGTCACTGGTAAATAGTCAAGACAGGCTAAACAACATGAATAGCAAAACAAATAAGGGTCAAAACTAGAGATGGCTGACTTGAAACTGATGTTTCAACATAGTGTCAGGATCCCAAAGCGCAAGTGTTTCGAAACACACATAAAAGCATAACCCAAACCACCTAGGTCACATGACTAATGTGTTTAGAAACACCCAGTTTATGTGACTAAAATGTTTTAAAACACCAGGTCACATGACTAAAGCGATTCAAAGCATCGGTCATTTTATAAATATTTTAGGACCTGGCAACACTGCGTTTAACTGCCACCGCTTCACTAAATCACTTGAAACCTCAACTCTACAACGTGGGGTTTAATACATCAATTTGCTTAACTGTTTCTTTGCTAAAGCTGTTCCTTAGCAATGCATAAAAATGACCACTAGGTGTCACTGTAAAGATGGGGTTTTAAGCTTTGACACATTTGCTTTGACACATTAGTTTCAGTGTTTCATTAAGCCTTGCTTTGCCCACCACTAGTCAAAACATGGCTGGAGAAAGCAAAGATAATGCTTCGTAATGCTCACTTACAGTTGACAAGACTCAGCAAAGAGTGTGTGAATGAGGCGTCTTTATAGTCCTAGTAATCAGTCAATCATAAGCTTCCAGCTGTTTGTGTGGAATCTGGGGAGATCAGGAACTAGTGTGTGAGTGCAAAATCTTCTGGGAGTTGTATTTCATATAGCAGATATGTAGTTCTCCAGTGATCTGCATAGACTAGAATGCTGGTGATCGTGACAATACTGGTCATGATATGTCTATTTAGAACAAAATATTTTACAAAACATTTTACTTTTTAGACATCTTTTTTTCTCTGTAAAATCAAAATAATTAAAATAAAAATGCAGAGATTTAAAAAAAAAAAAAAAAAACACCTTATGAAAATTTACAGACCTAATGTAAAGTTTTTATTCAGACATCAGAATCAATATTCAGATTTGTGCTAGAAAAGTATACAATTAATGCTTAATTAATCTAGTAATGCCCAGTTTGTGTAATACAATATAACATGAAAACAATGTACACTGTATAAAATCAAAGTTACGCAAAATTCTGTCATGTTGTCCCAACTTAATTGTTTCATCAAATTTAAGTTAATTCAACACAAACTATTTAGTTGTTGCACAATATCAAGAATTATTTAAGTTAATTTTAAATAAAATTCAAATAGTGGTAGCAAAAAATTTTTTTTAGTGTAATCAATCAACTGTAGATAGTGTGGTGATAACTGATAATTATTTTTTGCTGACATCAATAGTTAAAATGGATTATACGTTTCCAACATCTTTCAACCTTTTGTCTTCAACAGCTGTGAATTGTTCTTTTTGGTGTGGTTTAGAAATGTAAATGGGAGTAAATTGATAGTAAATGATGACAGAATATTCATTTTTGTGTGAACTTCTTTCATGTTATTTGCTGTCAGGCAATAGGAAACACAAAACAGAAATATCAGATAAAAGACGTGCGAATAAAGCAGTGTTTCCATCCAATGAATCAAAGACAACAAAATCGTCACTTCCTGATTAACTGGTCCCAAACATCAACATTAAAACAGAATTTGCTACGGTAGGAGAAGCTGCGTGAATCTTTTTTTCATTTAATATTTACTTATGCCTCTGAAGACAAATGCTGACATGCAAAGAATGCATGGTGGCGTTTGAAGGCGTGAGACGCGGACAATTCTGGAGTTAGTTAATAATATTATAACACTAACACTGAAACATTTCAGATGTTTAACAATGTGCTCAGCCTGCTGGTTTGTCCATTCACACACATTTTTATCATCACATGATTTCTTAAATCCAAATTGCATAACCTTTTTTTAATGCACATTCTGGAATTTGTTCGGTAAAAGGTGTTTCCATCCTAGTTCATGCGCATCTTTTCTTATTGAATAAAAAGTTTATCCTACTCAGTCATGCGCATATTTTTTTATGTCTAAATCATATGAATATATCTGTATCATATCTAAAATGCGCATAAAACTACGTAGATGGAAACATAGCTAGGGACATCAAGAATGAAGAACACCATTTAGTGATGTTAAATGAAGAATATTCAAGAAACAAACTCCCATTTCAAAGCTTATTCATAATAAGCTTCAGACAGGTGAGGTTTTTAAAACGTGGATCGATTTGTCTTGTGTAAATCCACACATGGATTTTGTTTTGACAGTGTTGTAACATTCTAAAACATAAAGCTAATGAATCCTCCCTAGACAGAGGATTTGGGAAGAAGGAAGAGAGCAAATACTAATTAATCTACAATAAAACGCAGTGTGCAAAATTAAGTGTAGAAGAAGATTTGGTTCTTTTTTTGCTCATATTTCTAAGGAAGCGCTGCAGCTGAATAATTGGATACAATGAGCTCCATATGAACAGATGTGTTCATTTGGCCTCTTTTTTTATTTATTTATTTATTTATTTATTTTTTCCTCCAGTGCCCCGCTTTGGTCTAGACAATGTTCATCTCTCTGAAACCCGGCCATTCATTCACACTGATGGTAAACAAGTCCCTGCTGCCAATGATTGATGTCGGAAATGTCAGTGGAATTTAATGGAGATGGTTTCTTGAACTTGGCAGAAAAAAAGGGCAGAGAAAAGGAAACATTAAGAAGATTACACCAAAGAAAGGCCATGTATCATTTTAGCAAATTTTCCTAAAAGAAAAAGGAGTAGAAGAAAATGAAAAAAATAAAAAATAAAACAAGTGGCCCACTGCATGAATAAATTATTCCTGCTGGCAAATGAAAAATGCAACATTTACAAAGATAATGTAATTACTTGTCTTGAAATATGTTTTGGGCTTCTCTATAAACTTGAATCATAGCCAAACGTTTGCTCTCCGTCAATGCTTCTCTTCCTTACTGCATCTGTCTTTTTTCAGATGCAGAAAAATAAAGATTTTTAGGGTTACCAGTCATCTAATAATTGGCATTTAAAGATTATATTTCAGCATTTGAGTTTTGTAGAATATAAGTCTATTTCAGATTTTCTGATGTACTGGGGTTGGGTCTGGAACTCTAAGCTTTAGCTTTAATAAAGGCATAATAAATGAAATAAAAATAAAAATAAAAAAAATAAAAATAACTGTGATGCATATTTAAAGGTGTTTTGAGTCTTCTAAAGCATTAATATAACATAATATGTTTGCATATATTTAAGAAACAGACTAAGAACATACTTGTGTATCTGAAAAACAATGCTAAAGTCAGTCATTCACCTTTGAAAATATGTTGGAATGTCTGACTTTGCTTTGTTTTGTGTATCTCCATTGCCAGTTTACCTATTTATATTTTGGCACCCCAGGTTTCCTTGATGGAAGCAGTATATTCATTTCAGTCATGAAGGCTGCCTTAATGCAGTGTTTCCCCAACCCTGTTCCTGGAGGCACACCAATGGTACATATTTTGGATGATCCATTCAGTTCAGGTTTTGTAGTCTCTTCTCATGTTCTGATGAGTTGATTTAAGGTGTTAGTGATTAGGGAAAAGTTGTAAATGTGTAAATTTGGTGTGCCTTTAGGAACAGTGTTGGGGAAACAATGCTTTATTGTATGACCATACTAACAGTCTTGGATATGAGACCGATTCAGAGTTATAAAGATCCTCACATGTGGTGGTTTTTATTTTACATGCCATTCAACTATTAGAAACCTTAACATTAGCTAATTACCTTAGGGCTCATTTACACTGAATGCATCTTTGCTTTTAAAAACACACAACTCAGCACAATGAGTTTTTCAATGGTTTGAAAAAAAAAAGAAAAAGCGCAGTATAACGCATTAGGGTACCACAACACAATTAGTGCTTAATTTGATCTTTGATCTTGCTGGATTCTGTTCTGAAAAATGTCAAATATTTGTGTTTTGTGTTCCAGTGTTTATTTTAATGGATCCAGCATTAACTTTTGAGTGGTGAATACCTATGTGTGTGTGTGTGTGTGTGTGTGTGTGTGTGTGTGTGTGTGTGTGTGTGTGTGTGTGTGTGTGTGTGTGTGTGTGTGTGTGTGTGTGTGTGTGTGTGTGTGTGTGCGTAAAAAAGAGAGACATTTTGAATGAGTGCAAGCGGAGGCTGGTGGATTGTTTGTTCATGCGCCCACACACATGAAGGTAGTCACCATGCGCAAGTTAAAGCAAAAGTGATGTTTATCTATTGGCCCTCTACAATATTTTCAGCCAATCATCTTTCTTATGTTTCCAGTTACTCTCATTGGTTGGTAAATGTTTTGCGCACAGTGAGCAACGAAAATAAATAATGGCATAGTGGACAACCTAAATAATATTTGTATTTTCAAAATGGCAAAGAGGCAGTCAAGCACCTGTTTCCACCTTTCGAGTTCTTCTGATTGGCCCACTGTTCTGGAACTGACAGTGATGAGCAGCACTGTGTGTAGAAGGTGAAGTTCTTTTAACCTGACACAGCATCTAAAAAACACGTAATGGCCACACACGCCTGTCAAGCACATGTTTACATTGAAAACTATTAGAAAGTAGCAAATTGTAATGAAAAGACTCATTCTGTGTTTACTTCCCCACAGGCTCAATCTTCAGACATGCTTATTGTCAATTTGGCAACCTGCTTGTGTGTCATGTTGTTAGGGGAGGGGCCTGGTGGAAAACAAACAAACAAACAAACAACACAGTACTGTACTTTTTACAGTACTGTGATGGTTGGGTTTGGGGTAGAGGTAGACGTAAAAAAACAAACAATTTGTTTGCTAATTTAATAAACAACATTATTTAAACAGGGTGGTGCAGTGGCGTTCGCGTCACAGCAAGAAGGTCGCTGGTTTGAGCCTAGGCTGGGTCATTTGGCGTTTCTGTGTGGAGTTTGCATGTTCTCCCCATGTTCGCGTGGGTTTCCTTCGGGTGCTCCAGTTTCCCCCACAAGTCCAAAGACATGCAGTACAGGTAAATTGGGTATGCTAAAATTGACCGTTGTGTGTGTGTGTGTGTGTGTGTGTGTGTGTGTGTGTGTGTGTGTGTGAATGAGTGTGTACAGGAGTGGATTGGTAGATGTTAATAAAATACAATTAATAGTAAGTTTAATAAATAATATCAATAGTTATGGTGGGTAATCAGCTATACTAATAGAGAAGACTCCAGATCCAGATCTGTTTTTACATTACTGTGACAATTGGCTTTAGGGTTGGGGTAGGGGTAAACGTTAAAAAAAAACAGTTAGTGTTAAATTCAATAAATAATATAAATAATCCCGATAACAATTGGACGCTGACATATCTAATCTAGCAACAACCAAAAAAAATCATATCCAATATTTTCACTTTGGATCACAATACTTAAATCAATCACTGTAAATCCTACATACTGCACCTTTAAAAGTAGAAATAAAACTATTGTATGTTGTAGTGTAATTTTTAGCCAGTTTAATTATGCACTAGACTTCATTTATGCCATATCAAAGTGTTCCTCCAATAGCTTACGACTAAACAGCACATGATTCTCTTTGGTTATGTTTTTTGTGTGTCTATTTTACAAAGAAATGAGCTCTTCATTATGAAACAAGTCAACTGAAGAATGGAAAACTGCTCTCATCATATGATTTCAAGAGGTTTTTAAAGACGCTCCACATTCTGACCTCCAAATTTCAAGTTTTGGCCTAAAATCACCAACTGTTTGACAAATACTGAGATAAACACTTGTCTGGAAAGCCTCTACTTCTGCAATTACGTGTCCCTGCCCAGCCTTTTAGCATGAGTGGAGGTGTGTTTCTCTCAGTAATTTGAGGAAGCCAAATGGCATGTGAGGGGTATAATTTTCCCTCGTTGAGTGGATCATTTTGATTCCTGCACAGATGCATATCCTTCAAGAGGACTTGAATGTCCATGAATATCAAAAAGCTCTCTCTCTCTTTCGCGCCCCCTTCTCTCTCTCTCTCTCTCTCTCTCTCTCTCTCTCTCTCTCTCTCTCTCTCTCTCTCTCTCTCTCTCTCTCTTTCTCCCTTCCTCCAGCCTACGGAAGTATTGCATATTTATAGCAGTGAGGCTTTTCTGTCCGTCCTTGAGAAGAAACAATCAAACATGCCCAGTCAACAGCAGCAGCGGCCGATGCCTGTGAGCTCCTGCTATTTTCCTCATTGTTTCCTATGAAGAGAAATGATAAAACGTTTCATCATCTCAGACTGATGAAAGAGCAATTGTGTCTGCTGCAGATGCTGTGATCTTGCATACAATTTTCTGCATGCAAAAATGCAGCAATAAACAGCATTGTATGGATGGCGGATAATTGGGGAAATACTGATTCATTTATACACTGCTACTTCATATTTCCTCATAGAGATTTATATTTACTCTTCATTTTCCGGCATCTGTGCATTTTTTTTTGTCCAAAAGCAACTTGCACAATCCTACTTTATATTTCATTATGTAGAGTCATCATGTCTACAACAATATTACAGAAATGTAGAGCATTGCTTAAAGGGATTATTTAGTCAGAAATGTAAGTTCTGTTTACATTAATTATTAATGTTAATGTCATTCACGATCCATATCAGGATTTTATTTATTTATTTATTTATTTATTTATTTATTTATTTATTTATTTATTTATTCAATGGAGATTTATGAAGTAGGCAATACATTTTAATTTTTTTTGATAACTTGGAAAGAATATCAATACATAGTCATATATTTGTTTTCACGGAGCTTCACAAAAGTTTTCAGACTTACTTATTTTTTATACTGATTATGCATTTATATTCATTTGTTTTATTATTCTGTTTGATAATAATTGTGGGTCTAATGTACCTGTTGGCATGCTGCAATTATTGTTCATGATACATTCTTTTGTATTAGAATATGTGGACGAGTGCATTGGGATCAAAGCGATGTGAAGCAGCAGAGTTTAGATTAATAGCAGTGCATATACAGGTATTTATGAAAAAAAAAAAAATTCTGACTCGGGTTGTTTAGTGTGTAAATGCAAGGTATGGCTTTAATTTCATTTATAAATGAAAACAAAGGCTTAATTTTTATGTTACACTGGAAAAAGGACACCATGAACTGTTAATGTTACTTAGGTTTTGGAGTTTGAGCATGTTTGTGGTTTAAGTGGAAATGAGCTGAAATTTAATTTAATTTAATTTTCTTTAAAAATATTTTTTATTCAATTTATTTTGTTTAGTTTTGTTTTTTAATTTTTTTAAATTTAATTAAACTTAGTTTTTTACATTTAATTTAATTTGTTTTGTTTTTTATTTTGTTTAATTTAATTTAATTTAATTTTGTTTTGTATTTTACTTTATTTTATTTTGTTTTATTTTGTTTTTTGTTTTGTTTTGTTTTGTTAATAGCATACTTTACCTTCATAATTGCATAAACATCTCTGATAGTGAAAAGTGTAACTCTGCATGTGGCATTTATTTTTTCTGTCTCGTAGAGCACACATTTAAAGACCCCTTTGGTGAAAATGTCATTTGTAACACTGTTTACATGCCTGTCTGGTGTTTTTAAATAGCTTTGAGCAGAATCATTTAACACACAGGGTTTAACATTTTCTCTACTATTTAACCACATTTTATATATATATATATATATATATATATATATATATATATATATATATATATATATATATATATATATATATATATATATACAGTACATATCAATGTGAATTATATATGTATTGTAAGCATACAATGGCACATAATATATATATATATATATACACACACACACACACAATGCAATACACTGTTCTAAAGAACACATCATATTTTAATCTTAAGAATATTTCATTTAAATATAGTCATTCTAACAATTTAGTATTGATTTTGATACCAGATCTATTTTTAGTTGTCAGACATTCACTTGAAAATATACTAAAGTAATGTATTGTAAACACTATAGTGTTTTTAACCACACTAAGACCTCCAATGGAGATAGAGATTTTGCACAATCAGCTAAAACGTTGCTACATTTGTTTTTTATGTATGGGCGATATATGTCGCATTATCAAGTATCATGTCTGTGTGTTGTGCAATAATTCCATACGTTGATTATTGTGACAGGCCTATTTATACGGTTTAAAATTACATTTTAATTTACTTACCAGTTGTTTCTGGAGCTTTACAGACTTTTTGTTTGCTCTTTGAAAAAAAATTAAGTGTATAGGTTTTTCAAAACTGTTTCACTGGCTTTGAAATCACATTAAAGTGAAAAATGTATTTTCTCTCTTTCTCCCTCCCTCTTTTTGTTCAACCGGTGCCATAATAAAATATAAAAGAAGAAAAAAATACTAAGTGAAAAAAAATCTGATTATCTGTTGCATTGAGCATCCAATTTGAAGTGCTAGCTTTTGAGCCCGACGGTGCTACAAAGTACCCATCGGCAAACCATGCCTGAATATTAATATACATATTCAAAATGAAAAGACGCGGATATATTATCTTTGAGGGCTTTTATTTGGTTTCGTTATTCTAGTCCTCCTATGACGGCGCTCAAACAAATGGAACAGTGAATAGGCGATGGGCCCAATCGAACATCACAGCTCACAACCCATGAAGCTCCTTAGAGAAATTACTGGGAATCTGAGCATAGCCGAGAACAATGTGATTTCAGGAATACATTAACATACTGAATAAGAATAAAGTCTCTCTCTTTTTTATTTTTACAAGAATGTCGTACTTTTTCCTTGCACGTTTTTAGACTCGTGAAAAGCTATATTAGGCATTTGTTTGCCCTTCAATCCTCGCTTTTCTTGTTTCCTCAGTGTTTGTTTGTTTGTTTGCAGGGTGCACAATATATGCATCTGCATAGAGCCATTTATAGATAAGATCACAACAGGAAGGCGAGCACAAACACAGGGCAGAAAGATTTGATGGGGTCGACGCAACAGTGAACGGACTTAGCTCTGCGATTAACCTTGGAAGGCAAGAGCAGAGAGGAAAATTATTTAACATCCGACGGGGCCTCGTCCTTTCCTGGAAGAAAATAAAACGTCTGTGTCCTTGGTAAACATTTGGCTATTCTGTGAGATGAATGGTTGTCCATTCAGACATTCAGAGCATTCATTGGTCTAGCAAAGAGACAAGCTTTGGCGTTTTCTACCAAGGGTGAGGGTTAAAATATCAGAGTGTATAATTAACTTTGCCATATTTGCTCAGGTTTTAAAATAATATAGAGAAAAAAAGCAGTATTTTTCAACACTGTTCCTGAAGTAACAGTACACATTTTCAACCTCTTCCTAATCAAACACACCTGAATCAACTCATCAGAATATTCGAGGAGACTCCAAAACCTAAAATGAATGGGTCAGAAAAGGAAGACATGCAAAATATTTACAATTTAATTTAATTTTATTTTATTTAATCAATTTTTTTTATTTTATTTTATTTTATTTTATTTTATTTAGGTAATATTTGTTGGGTGTATTTGATACAGTTCATAAATTAAACATTTACTAAATCATTATTTATAAAATGTTAGCATTGTAAAATAATATTTGTTTAAAAAGTTGTTTAGCCCTTTCATTCATATTATCACACCAATGTGATTGGCCTTGGCTGGTCAATAAAGTATACAATCACACTGGTGTGATTAGAACATTCAGCGCGCACATCATCAACTGCTAAAATTCAAATTTGATGGCTGAGGCATAGAAAGAGGTGTGCAGCAATCGTCATAAATCACAATTTATTCATGCTTTCAAACATTCCAATATACATAACTACAAGCAAAACCCACCATTTAAGGTTTGTAAAATACACACGGATGTTTATTAAGATGCCAATAAAATATTTTTTTCACCTGGACAATGTGCTTTGTTCACATAAGATACACACTGTTTATGTTACTAGAATATTTTCTCTATTCCTCTCCCACATAAAAAGTTGCATACCTTCATGTGTTTCAGAAGAAAATTATGAATAAACATTACTTAAATCCAGCTGCTCTGATCTCTCCAGCAGTTTTTGCTAGTAGGGATAGAGCTGCGATCTGAAGTTAACAAGACGTTTTTATATTATTTATTAAATTACATTAATTGTACTGTATTTTATTAGTATCTACCCCTACCTAAACCCGACCCTCACAAAAAATGTAAACACATTATTTGTTGTACAGTGTCAAAAAAAATTACCCTGTTTGGCACGAAAATTCTCAGCTGTATCCCATCTAGACCTCACCATGCTGCAACAGAGGGTGACAAAAAATGTATATATAAAATAACAAATATTTTTTTACATTACTATGAGGGTCGGGTTGAGGTAGGGGTAGACGTTAATAAAATACAATTAATGCATAATTTATTAAATAATATAAATACTTCTTGCTAACGTCAGATTGCAGCTGTATCCCTTCTAGCAACAACAACGATGCCCATTATCCATCATATAACAAATAATTTGATCATTATCAAACTGTTTAAAATATATGTTCTCACATATTTGAGAATCTGAATATCAGCAATTTTACAATATAATTAGAACATTTGTCAGTATTTACCAAAAAAGGCAAAAAGGAAAACAAAATACAATATATACACAAACCATTAGGGTTGGTGGGTTATGTGAAAACTTGATGCATCACAAGGGAACTTTAGAATGCAATGGATTCTAAGTACAGTAATGGTCACAAAAAAAAAACAAAAAAAAATTCTAAATAAAAACTCAAACAGGATGGTCAGCTGGTGTCACATTCACCACAAATCAGTGACGAACTACAAATCCCCACTTGCCGCTATACACATACCATTTTCCATTTTCCACTAATCATACATGCGCATCTGAAACCTGTCATCAAACATTGTTTGTACACCCTGCACAAATTAGTTTGGCATGGCACAAATACACTTTGTTATGATTACCAGCAGTTTTGCTCTTGCAGACTACAGATAATAGACTACAGAACTCATCATGTACTGCACTCACACGCCTGGTCCTGATTGCAAACACACAGCTGAAGCTTGTGAAGACTGAGAACCAGGACTATTTAAATAAACCTTACTCACACACACATCACTGAGTCTTGTAGACTCTTTAATTTGTGTCATGTGTTGTGTTTTATGTTTTGTGTCTTATATCTAACCCTGTCAAATCTGATCTTTTACATTGTAAAAAATTAAATGACAACAAATGATTATGTTACTTTAGCTTATACTTACAGTAATTAGTTTTTTTACAGTGCAAAAGGTAAGAATAATCTGGATATACACAGTTCTCTACAGGTACAACCAGCAACTTTGATTAGATCTTTTTATTTCAGCAGTATAATTTACATTACTTCATGGCACTGGAATTCTATCCCTCATTAAAGCTTAGTACAGTCTTGCACCTTTGTCTTTTTGTCCAATTTTCAGACAGCCTATGTATACTTTGCTTCACATCAGAGTTTGTAATGTTTGATTCTCCTTGTAGCTTTATATTAGTGTATGGCTTATAATGCTTGAATGAGCAGAAACCTGGCCTTCATGTGTTGTCATAATTTATTTGCTAATAACTTGACTTGTTCGCTGTCTGATCTTGTGCATGACTTTCACTACATTCCAGGTTATTCCAGTAATGAATTATCAGACAGACAGAACTTTAAAGCATTAGCAAGCCTCATGTGCACTAATTTGATGTCTGTTTTAGCAGTCATCAGCTGTTCACTTCATACACTTGAGCAAAAATAGGTTCATATAACCATCTGCGCTAAACGTGATTTATGCTGATTTTATATTTATGCATTTGTCAGACACTCTATCTTTTTCAGTGGTATTCTTGCAAGTCTGACATTGGATTAGTGGGGTTTTATTTCTCTATTGGTCATTCATTGGGATTCTCATTCAGAGTAAACCAGCTAAGACCATTGTAAACTGGTTAACAATGCAAGGAAGAAGGATTACACATCCAGGAAGATGGTAGATATTTTGAAGTCAGCTGGTGTTTTTAGCTCTGGTCGTTTGTATGGGCAAAATGTTGATGAAATAGATTATATCGCAAAAGGAAGCAATTAAATAACTGCTGCTTGTAATTTGCTTTTATTCTTAGTAACTGTCTCAGCTGTCTTCATTTATTAAGGCTTTAATTCAATACAGCGAGACAATTAGCCAGACCTTCAAAATATAACAAGCAAGCAGTCTTAAATTGGGGTTAAAAGAAAGCAAAGCAAATTTTTTGGAGCAAAAAGCATGCAAATCTTGTGTTTTGTAAACGAGGATGAGCTCTGATGGTTCCGTAGGAGATTCTGGTGGATTGTGAACCGCAGTGCTCATTGTTCTCTATCGGCTGTCTTAAATCTTGTGCTACTTCTCAGATTCAAGGCGATGACCCTCTTGATATGACCTGGATCTTTTAACCGCCCCAGTTTAAAAAACTCACCCTGCAAACCACAATACAAAATATGCCCTAGATTTTACTAATGAAAAAATACAAACAAACAAAAATAATAATAATGGTGACGTTTATTATTATTATTATTATTATTATTATTATTATTATTATTATTATTATTATTATTATTATTATTATTATTAGTGCTGGGCAATGTTAAAAATGAATCACAATCACATAAAAAATAAAAGTTTGTTTTGACATTATATGTGTTTGTACAAGGGTTGAACAGTATTTGTTTGAGCATTGATATTACAATGTGCATATTCACTATAGCCACATTATTTACAATATACAATTATTTAAACAAAGATGACCAAGTTATTTTAAATTTGATTGTTCAATTTTTATACTTGAATTTAGCCAGATAACCAGAATGCACTGTTATTTAACCTTTATTTATCTCCTGTCATATTTATAAATGCTTAATTTATTTAATTTTATGCAGATCAAGAAAAAGACTTGATCACCCTAGTTGATCTACATGAATTAAATATTTCCAAACAGAACTATTCAAGTCATTTGCTAAAATGATATTCATATCACAATATATATATTTTAGCAAAACTAAATATTGCAAAGTCAGAATTTTCCATTATCATTTAGCCCTAGTATTTATTATTACTGTATGTATATGTGACACACATATACATAGAAACAACACTGTACAAAACAGTTTTGCTACACAGATATTTAAAAGTATGTGTGTGCATGTTTGTGTGTGTGTGTGTGTGTGTGTGTGTGTGTGTGTGTGTGTGTGTGTGTGTGTGTGTGTGTGTGTGTGTATATATATATATATATATATATATATATATATATATATATATATATATATATATATATATATATATATATATATATATATATTGTCTTCACAAGCTTTAGCTGTTTATTTGCAATCAGGGCCAGGTGTGTGAGTGAAGTGTATGATTATATCTGTAGTCTGTAACCTGTAGCCTGCAAGAGCAACACTGCTGGTGATCAAAACAGAGTGTACAACTACTAGTTGTACTATATGTGCGACAATCAACACCCGCCCCAACTGACCATCATCCGGACACTCACTCACACATACACAAAAATCTGCGACTCATTCCCACTCATTACAAAGACTTTATATATCAGTTTGTTTTTCCATCTCGTTGTCTGTTGTTTTTTTTTTTTTTTTGCCCCCATGATGCCCATGTGTTTCTTGATCCATTTTACCTTTGATTTGTTTTGTTTTGTTTTGTTTTTGTTTTTTCACAAAATATATATTAAATAATGTAGTACTGCACTACCAATGGTGCATAACAAATATAATCACGGCCACAATTCATACCTCTGGAGTAAAATAATATCTACAAAATATGAATCTACAAATCTATACATGTGTATAATATAGTTTTCTTTCTAAAATAGGTAAAAACAAATTTGTATGATTTTGTGCATACTATTTTTTGGAACTACTGCCTAGAACTTGGCATTTACTTCTATCCCTGACTGTTTTATGAATATAAAATTTTTAGTTTTAACTAAAAGTGTGTATATAAAATATTTTCTTTTTTATGCTATTTTCAAGAATATGGCTTTATATATATATATATATATATATATATATATATATATATATATATATATATATATATATATATATATATATATATATATATACATATACATACATATATATATATATATATATATATATATATATATATATATATATATATACATATATACATATATACATATATACATATGCACATATGTACATATGTACATACATTGCATGTGTTTGTTTGACTATTGACTAAAATGCCAACACTTCTTTTCTGGTTGATGAGTCTCACCCTGTTTTTCTTTTAAAGATAACAGAACCTCTGCATAATTGATTCTACTTCAAGCTGGTTTTTGCAGTAGGGCAACAAACTGACCTGAAAAAGTCAGCAAGACAGAGGGACTTTTTGTGTGCATGTGTTTGGAGCTCCTGCTAATTCTGTGATGAAATTTGTTGTGGTGTAGGTCTCTTTTGGCATCCTCTCAATAGAATTATAACATGCTAGCTTCTCAGCAAGCTACTGGCAGGCTAGCATATGTTAAACGCTAAGCATATGGCTTTTTTTGCTTCCTTTTTAAAACCGAGTACTAGTTCGTTAGATGTCTGCTTAGCATTACACCTCTTTTTAGCACATGCCTTTGGGCCACAAAAGCATTCAAACTGCAACTTATGAGTCAGACATGAGCAGCAAGTATCGCTGTCTTTTCTACTCATATTTGCTTTGTGATTTTCACTTGCACATAATTGGACTCTTGTGGAGATTATTTTATGGAGATTTTGTCTCCATGGGGAATTACTCGGCTGTGAGTAATCAAATGTAGGAGATGGGAGAATTTATTGAGCCGATCTCTAAACAGAGTGAAGTAATTACAGCTGGTTTTGTGACATGTTCTTTTGTGTGTACTAGTTTTTTGGATCTCCTGCCTAGAACTTGGCAATTACTTCTAGCCCTGACTGTGAACAACCCAGAAAGTGTGACCCGTTCTTTGAGCAGACTAGAGTACTAGATTTGAAAGAACTTTAGAATGAACATTAAAGTATTAGCAAGCGTCATTTGGACTAATTTCCAGATTGGTGTCTGTCATTCGCAGTTTACATGAGACACTTGAGGGAGCAAATGCTAAGATAACCACCTGTGTCACTGTAAATGTAAATAATTTTATATTTATGCATTTGTCAAAAACTTTTAAGCATGTTTTTAGCATACATGGACGGTGGGTCATGTTCCCTTATTATACACACACAAACATACATGTACAATATTTAACATAATACATTCAATAATATGCAATATGCAGTTATTGTTCATAGAATTTACATTGTAATATGTTTTTATCCTGTGTTAAAAGATATCTATATGCAATCTTTTTTGTTTTTGATAATCGTACGGTCTGAGGGCAGGGCCAAGGAAATAAGATGTGAAAGAATTTTAATGAGTGGGTCTGGCAACAGGTGAAGTAAGGATCCAAATGCAGTTTATCAAGAGATTCATCAGGCAGGCAAAGGTCAAAACAGGAAAAGACTGGAGCATGCAGGTACTCTAAAGCGTAGTCAGAAAAACAGGGAATTTTCAGGACAGGTTGCAAAACAACATAAACAATAAACAAAGCAATGGTCAAAAACACAGTAGGACAAGGAAACGCTAGGGATGGCTGACATGAAACTGACCAGCGCAAGTGTTTCAAAACACTGCTCCAAAGCATGACCCGAAACACCAGGTCACGTAACTAAAGCGATACAAAGCATTGGTCATTTCAGAGGCATTATGAGACCTGATGAATCTGTTTTTGACTGCCAAATGTCTTTCTCATGTAGCCTAGTAGACTGTGCATGTGCACAGATTAACTGTGCTGCAATAGTCCTGGGTTTGAATCCTGACTTCTTTTCAGACAAGTTATCTGAAATTATGACCAAAACAAGACATTTTTATTTACAAAATGTTTATTTGCATGTCTGACCAATGTAGAAACAAAACACATTACAAGAACAGAGTATTTAAAAACTAACATCTATAGCTGTATCACGCTGGATTCAATCCCATTATCTACCTGCATGCTAGACAGGAACTGTCACCACTTCACTAAATCACTTGAAACCTTTACTATACAACATGGGGTTTAATACCTTAATTTGCTTTAATTGGAGACCTGTAGAGACAGGTTTTGAAACATTTCGAAGCTTCGACACATTTGCTTTGACTGATTCAGTGTTTCATGTAGCCTCACATTTCCCACTACTAGACATAAGTAATACACAAAGCAAAGGTCAAAAAACACGTAGGACAAGGAAACGCTTAGTTATGCTCACAATTGACAAAACTCAGCAATGTGTGTATGTGTGTGAGTGAGGTTTATTTATCGTCTTGGTAATTGTGATTGTCTTCACAAGCTTTAGCTGTTTATTTGCAATCAGGGCCAGGTGTGTGAGTGAAGTGTATGATAAGATCTGTAGTCTGTAACTTGTAACCTGCAAGAGCAACACTGCTGGGGATCATAACAGAGTGTATATGCGCCAGCATGGAAAATAATAGTTCTTTGGGCAAAATCCATTTATAGCATTTTGTTTTGTATTGTTCCAGTGTTTCATGTAGCCTCTCTTTGCCCACTACTAAACATAAGCAATAAACAAGATGGTTATTTTACGTCTTGAATACTGTATTGCACTTCTCTCTGAAGTGTTCAGAACCATGCAGCTCGTGTCATCTTTAGGACTAGCATGTCACACCTCTTCTTTATCAGTTTCACTGTCTTCCGGTAAAATTTTGTATTGATTTCAAAATATTACTTCTCACTTTCAAGGCACTTTATAATCTTGCTCCTTAATATCTCACCGAATTTCTCGATATCTATACCCCAACTCACACTCCTAGATCAGCAAACACTTTCTCCCTGGTGCCACCTCGCACCTGATTAAGCACAATGGGTGCCAGATATTTTACCTCCGCAGTTACTCTTTTATCATGTCATTTTATACTCGTAATGTGGTTGTACCTGCTAGTCCTTACATGTATTTAAAGTTTTGTTTGGCAACGTTTTATCAATTATTTTGATTTAATCTGTTATGGCTGTTGATGCTTGTTGTACAATTTATTTATGTATTTACAAATAAAATTAATTATTAGTATTATTATAAACAAAGCAAAGGTCAAAAAACATGGTAAGACAAATTAGTTGGTAAGACAAATTCTTAGTTATGCTCACTTACAGTTTACAAGACTCAGCAGCGTGTGTGTGAGTAAGGTTTATTTATAGTCCTGGTAATCAATCTTCACGAGCTTCAGCTGTGTGTTTGCAATCAGGGCTAGGTGTGTGAGTGAAGTGCGTAATGGGAGCTGTAGTCTATAACCTGTAGCCTGCAAAAGCAACACTGCTGGTGATCATGACCGTGTGAAGTGCTAGAATGGAAAACAATAGTTTTTTGGGCACAATCCATTGTGTGCATATTGTAAAGTTTGATGTAATAATAAATAAAAAACATAGCACAACATTTTTGTTTTTCTATACTGTGGGAGAGTTTACAGTGTGAACAATACAGCAAGCCCCAAACAGACTTTTTCAAGTTATCTTTTATTGTCTCCAGCTGCAATTTGCTGCAATATACTATAAGTAGTTATAACTATACACATGAGCTAAGAGAGACTATACACTTACTTTATGTAATTTTTTTTTTGTTGTTTTGATAAATTTAGACTCCAGATTGTCATTCCAAGGTTCTATAAAAGTTAGATTGGATTAATTGTTATGCTAATCATATTGTTTTAACCATGGCTGCTTTTGTGACATGTCTATTGTTTATTCTGTACATGCTAGTTTTTGGGATCTTCAGGCGAGGAATTGGCATTTACCTCCTGTACACAACACAAAAAAAGTGTGACCGTTCTCTGACCAGACTGCAGTACCAAAATTAGTCTGTGTTTCCTCCATCCGTCTGGCTCTTCTTCCAGGAATAGCTCTGTTAGCATATAGCACAGCGGGTTTGTACTCCCCCTCAGGTATGGTCCCAAAGGATGGCATTAACCTCCAGTTTCACTTGTTCGTTGGCCTACAGCCGCAGTGACAGAGTATTACTGGTGGTTAGTGACGTCTGTGGTCATACCATGGCCTAAGGAGCACTGTAATACCTGTAGAAAGTCATCCATTAGCATTGCCATTCATCTCTGGATGGCGCAAGATCCCATTGGTAAAATGCAATTTGAGTTCTGCTATTTTTTTCTGCAGTACTGAGCACAAGATGCTGTATCCTGCTGTTTTGACAGATATAGTGCATAATAGGTTTGGAAAGCAGAAGTTAAAATTAGTTAAGCTACTAACCATGCTATCGTTTTAATGCGATAAGTGTGCCAGAATCTGCCTAGAAATGTTGCTTGAAATATTGTGGGAACTTTTTTTCTATATACTTTTTAAAAATTATTTTTAGAGTGCAATTTTGAGATCTGCCATGTTTGCTGCAGTCATGAGTGGAGGAGGTTTAATCCTATGGTTTTGACAGGTATAAAGCATTAGTTTTGGAAAATAGGTAAAATTTTAGAACTGGGTAAGTATGGAGTTATTTTAGGTGTCAAAAATACTTCTTGTTAAATTAGCTATGAAGTTATACTGGTGTCAAAAAACTTTTGTAAAATATATTTAGGCTTCTTTTCTGCATATCTCACACACCGAATTGTATTTATTTACGTAGATATCTTATTTGGCTTTTTTAAGACAAGTAAACATAGAGTAATGCATTTTTAGGTTGTTTTCATGTTGTTTTTGAAACAAAATTTGCTAATTATTTGAATTTGGACTTCTTTTGAGCAAAATATTTTTATTCTTCGTGAGTCAATGATTTATAAATGATAAATAATTTATTTAGTTAAATTCCATGGTTTAATGTAATTATTAGTGTTAATTATTAAATAAATTCAATCCGTTATAATGTATAAATATTCTTATTACATTTCAAATAGGACATCTATTTGTCTGTCTGTCTGTCTGTCTGTCTGTCTGTTTATCTATCTCTCATCAAAAAAGAGGAAATGCAGTATAAAATGTTAACATTCAAAACTGTTTTTGAGAAGTCATCGAGTATAAAGTATGTTTTTTGTTGAAAAATAATATATTAAAATTATTTTACAAAACAGATATTTATTTTACTTTATATTTAATTTAACTGAAATATTTGTATTTTATTTTATTTTTTTGTTTAATTTTTTTATATTTTTTGTTTTATTTTATTTAGTTTTTTTTTAAGTTTATTTATTTTGTAAATATTATTTTATTATTTTTTTTTTCTTTTTAATTTAATAAAATTTTTTGATTTGATTTAATTTTTATTTTTCCACAACCATTCCAGCAGCATTTTCTTATCAAAGAATCCTAAAATGCAATAAAACTTATATCTAACATGAAATACAATGATATATATATATATCTCATTGTGTCTGTAAATATCATTGTGTTTGTGTCTGTAAGTAAAATCATCTCTTTTTCTGTTGTTGTTGTTGTTACAAGATTGTAGTACTGTTTATATTTTTAGCTTATACAAATTGCGTATCAGCCTACAACCTACAGCAGCTTCCCTAACACTGATAGAAACCCTCACAAAACAGGAGATGCGCTTTAGATGCTTTATTTATGAAGAACACATGCATTTAAAGGTGCTCTTGATTCTCATTCAGTATTCTCCTTGAGATGTCATGATTTCCGCTTATCTTCAGCACAATCTCATTGCTCCCCGACTCGCCATTGCTATGCATGAGTCCCCTTTTCACTGGGGCCCTTTAGGCTGCTTTACCTGCAGATAAATGTTGTTCCCCTATCAGCGAATGGCATTGTCAAGACCTCTGGCGCTGTTGTTAAATTAATGGAAAAGGTGGCCCTGGCGTCCTGTATGTTAAGTCTGTCATGTCTCCAAGCAAATATTTATCTGTGACCTCATCGTTTGTTCAATATTGTCCTGACATTATGGCGCAGGGGTTGCTTGACAGCTCTGGATACGCTTTGGCCATAGTGTTGCACTGATAAGGTAATGTTTAATGCAGAATAGAGAGCCTCCGAGAGATCAGACCTGTCAAGTGTCTTTATCTCTTTTTGTAAGCGTTTTTCGTGTCCGCCGTGTATGGAATTCCAAAGTGGCATATTAAAATAAAGCACATGCAGGCGTAGTTGATATGGTTCATGACAACCAACATATACGGGTTGTTGAATAAATATGACCGAGCTCCAAAGGGGAATTATTTATTGGATGATGGTGTTCAGCTAGGAGATATACTGTATTTATTGCTGCGCTTTGTGATACTACTGCACATTGTGTGTAAATACCGGTTGTCAGCTGATGTTTTGCTCCTGTTTTTTTTTTTTTCTTTCTTTTTCAAAAACCATGTCCTTGTTGTGCCTTTTTAGATTTCTAAATGTGTATTGGAGATCCTACTTTTGCTAAAATTCTTAAAGTTTACCTAAAATATAAAAAATCTTTCATTGTTTATTCAACCTTCACTTGTTCTTTCTTCTTTTGAAGATAAAGGAAGATATTCTATACAATGTTGGGAAAAAACACCCATTTTTTAAAATTCTTACTATGAATGTCAACCAGAACCAGAACCAATATCTTTTCTAGGGTTGTCATGATACTAAAATTCGGTACCAAGGAATTAAATTTTTTATTTAATTTTATTTTTTTAAATTAAATTAAATTAAATTAAATTAAATTAAATTAAATTAAATTAAATTTATTTTAGTTTATTTAATTTAATTTAATTTAATTTAATTTAATTTAATTTTATTTTATTTTATTTTATTTTATTTTATTTTATTTTATTTTATTTTATTTTATTTTATTTTACACAACCGTTCCAGAAGCATTTCTAGACAAAAAATAATAATAATAATAATAATTCTAGAAAACATTGTTTGTCATTAGATATTATTGTGTCTGTAATTAAAATAATGATTAACATATTTTTGTTGTTGTTGTTTTTGTTAGAATATTGTAGTAACACAGCTGTAGATTTACTATAGCTTACATTTTTAACATCTTTAACTTGCATCCTATAATCCTATCAACCTACGGCAGCTTTTTAAATTTCTAAAAAGCCAGAACCTGAACCAATATCTATTCTGGGGTTATCACGATAATGGAATTCGGCACCAATCAATACTGAAATTTTAAAAACGTCCATTTCCCCTGAACATTTGAGCACTGTTGAACATGTTCTTAAACAGCACTGATTTGCCATTATGTCTACAATGCTCAACAGAAATGACTGTAATTAGCCATGAAGCTCATCAGTTCTCTGAACTTACAGATGCTTAATAAGCGTTACCACCAATACAAAAACACATCAGTGGATCGCTTGTATGTCAGCTTCAAACAAGCTGATTGACATGACTTTAAAATGTTCAAGTGTCCCTGTATCCATGTGTAGGTTCTAAAACACACTAAAAAGTTTGCAGGAATTGGATGTTTTTAAAAATGTTAGTATTGATTGGTACTGAATTCCAGTATCGTGACAACCCAAATTTATTGTACTTTAACTTCCAATAAAATGCTGAGCTGTCATAACAAACCCAAATGGTGGGTTACATATTTCAAGTAAAGTCAGTGTGATATCAAAATTTACAATGTTTATTTTGCTAGTGTACATTGTTATTCTTAGATGAACAATCTGTGCAAGTTAGTTGACAGATTTGTTTTTTATTTAATCAAGGTCTGACCATTAGGTTCTTTGTTTGGAGTGATGGTCCTTCTCTGTTGATATCAGTTTGACAGCTTCTGCCACAATATTCTTAACCATGCAACATTAGTTTGTTGTGTGGGACTGATGCGCAAAAAGAAAGCTCTGCTCACTTCTAAATATAATTTTTCAGTTTATCAACATAGTGAATTAAAAGTTTCAGCAAGTTCTAGTTCAAGCGGACATTCATTCATTAATTTTCTTTCCGACTTCGCCGAAAACGAAGCTTTTTTGAGAACACTGCAGGGGCTGTTTTTATTTTAAAACACTGCTGCTCCATGTTAGTGTGGATAGGGAAAAACAGAGACATCTGAAAATGGAGGTGTGGCTGCAGACGTTCATCTGATTGGGCTTTTTTCTCAATTTTAATCAGCCTATACACAGTACAGTCTTGCATTCTTTGCTTGTAGGTTCAGACTTTGCAAGTTTGATATGAGCACAAGTTTGATACGTGCACAGCTCTCATCCCTGCAGTGCATGCCAGAGTGTGTGTATGGTCACGTGATGTGCATTTTCAGCGGTATGTGTGGGCGAAGAGTTGGTTAAAAACTCTGGGTGAAACACCTGTGTGGACGCGGATCATTTTTATTCTAAAACATCGTTTTAAAACTAAAACGTATTCGTGTAATCGGGGCCTTAGTCCCTTTATTAATCTGGGGTCGCCACAGCGGAGTGAACTGCCAACATATCCAGCATATGGTTTACCAAGCGGTTGCCCTTCCGGCTGCAAAGCATCCAAAGCATCCATACACACTAATGTACTCACATACACAAACTCCACAGAGTCAGAAATGCTAACTGACTCTGAGGCAATCAGCAACCTTCTTGCTGTGAGGCAATTGTGCTACCCACTGCGTCGCCGTGACGCCCCTCACATGGACATTTAAATTGAAATTACACTTAATCCTTAACCAATGGTTGAATCTGTCCATATTTGAACCAACATTGGGTTACGACAACCCAACATTTTTTTTTAGAATGTATCTAGTCTCCTCTTACAAATCACAACCCAAACAAGAGTTAAAATTTCAATTAAATCTAAATAAATGCTGGTAAGTGTTTAATCTGTCAAATAAGCATACATTTCTACAGTGGGCAGTGTATTAATGCTTAAACACAATCCATACAGTTTATAGCAAGGAATAGGAAGAATGTGGTGCTTAATAAAAATGAATTGATATGCTGAGTAAATAGTTGCATGCATTAGTAATTTTTGAGAAATACATGTATAAAATGATTATTAAAAGATATTGCATTATGGTGGATGCAGAAAACACTGAATGAAGTAAAAAAATAATCTGAGTTAAATATTCCAGAAAAGAAACCTTACCAACAGCCCACAGCAAGCCATTTTTCAGCTGAATCTGTTAATCAGTCCAAACAGGCTGTTTCGACACGGTCACATTCCAGCTGCACTGTTTTTAACAACAATTAAAACATGATAAATGTGCTGCTAACAGTTGCAAAGGTCTTTTGTTATGTTGTTGCAGTATGAGCACAGTGTTTTTAAGATTGAGCATCAAATTAAAATGCTTTAAAATTGTGGGATCACCGCTTTTCACTCTTCACTTTTGTTATGCACTCAGTCCTTTTTCGATGCTTCAATATATATATATATATATATATATATATATATATATATATATATATATATATTGAAAACCAAATTGTGTGCAGCTGCATTAGACCAAGGGCATAATTATTAATTGCTTGCATTTGTATTTTTCAGAATACATCCACTTTTTCAGTAGCATTCAGAATTTTTTGAGCATTATTATTATTAAATAACTTAATTGCAAATAGGGGGATCAAATGTATTATATATTTCATATGCCTAAGAGAAGTGCCGGGTAGTATGACCATAGATAATTTTTTTGAACATAGATTATTTATTTATTAGTTTAATTTTAATTTAATTTAATCTTACAAATTTACTTTTAAAAGTGTTCGGTAAACATCTATTTAGAAAACAATTTAGTCTTTAAATATGCAATCAAACGAAAATTAAATGTCATTACATTTAAAGTGTAACTTTATTTGTGATATACAGAGACCCAGAAAGGATGTGATAGGTAAACATAAAGTTTTTGCTTTCCTTCACAAAGATGCGCTTATACATGCATTCACTGATTCAGAGATTGCGTATGAGGGGTGCTGATCGATACACAGCTTTAAAGGAAAGAAAATGAATTTAGACTTTTTTTATATTAATTTCAACATGCTTTTAAGATTAAAATTATGAGAGAAATATGGTAAAATATCCAATAATAGGATATAATGGTAAAATAGAGGACAATCCTGGCAAAAACGAGAGGGTTGTCATATATTAGGTGAAATGTTTGTCGAACATTTCGAACATTTGCGAGATAACGCAAAATATTTGCGAGATAACGCAAAACATCTTTGCGAAGGGTTGCAAAAACTTAAAAAAATATATATATACCCATCACTCAGTTTTTTTTTCTCCCACCCATTTTTTTTCTTCCACCCATTTTTTTTTCCCACCATCATGTCCCTTCTAGGTCTCTGTAGTGATAGGCTTATTGTTTAAATCAAGACATGCTATAATGGATTTATTTAGTCTATGATGAGACATATGTTATCGTTTGCATGACATTTATTGAAATAATATTTTATATTATATTTCAAGTTGAACAAACCTTTATTTTGGCAAGTTGCAATAAAGGGTTTTTGTTAATATGATATGCTTTAAGTTGATAATTTGAAATGCTCATTTAGTAAACTCTCATTACCCAGGTATATTATATATGGCCTCTGCAGCACAAAATAACATTTTAGTCTATTACTATCATATATTTGTTACTTTTATATGGAAGCTTACATATGTGCAATCTAATCCGCATGCACACATATTCCTAGAACTTAAATCCATATAAAGGATATATATTTATATATATATATATATATATATATATATATATATATATATATATATATATATATATATATATATATATATATATATATATATATCCTACAGGATGCAGGAAACATCAGCTGCTTCATTGAAATAATAAATGACCCAATGAGAGCAGATGCACAGTGGCTGAGATGCCCTGCAGGAGATGACACGCGCCGAAGAGAAATGGCTTTTTTAAAATGAGTCGCACAACATTTGCCTTTATTAGATATCATAGCCATCCATTCCCCTGGCACCGGATAGACTCGTACACATCGCCGTGGCTGTGGATGATGCGGTGAGTGAGATTTAGTCATTCTCTCAGCTCTGCAGGCCTGCCATGCCATGTGTGGCTGGCACTTAGCGCCCGCGTTGCAATCTCCCAGTGGTCTGCTTTGCTTTATTGAGAGGGGGTGGCAGCGATCAGTGCCACCAGCCGCTCGGAGCTCGGGGCACAGCTTGGGGTAGGATGGCACCAACCTGGTTCGATTCATCATGAGCTCCAGTAATGGTGGCGGATCTGGCACTGCGGTGAAATGGAGGCTGAAACTGATGGCAGTGCCAGTGCTAACTTAAGTGCCATTTGATTGCATCTTGTATTGGTGGAAATGCACTTCCACTGTCAGTCATTTGCTGTTGCTGTTGTTTATAGATGCTCTTCTGTAGACCTCAATTGTAACAAGTAGTTATTTGACTTACTGCTGTCTTTCTGTCAACTTGAACAAAATTGGTCATTCTGCTATGACTTCTAGCAAAAAAAACAAAAAAAACCCCAAAAAAAAACAGGCATTTTCGCCCAAAGAAATGATCCATATTGGAAATTTTCACTGTAAACTGTAGAGAAACTGCTGCGGAAATACTCAGTCCAGCCCATTCGGTACCAACATTTACTCTTTACATTTACTCATTATAGCAGATGTTTTATCCAAAGTGACTTACAAGTGAGGATAAAGGAAACACGGTAACATTTTACAAGGTTGTATTAGTTATTGTTAGTTAATTTATTTGCTAACATCAACAAACCAAGAACAATACCTTTATTACAGTAGTTATTAATCTGTGTTAATGTTAGTTAATGAAAAAATGCCATTTATTGCTAGTTCATGTTAATTCACAGTGCATTAACTAATGTTAAGAGGGAAGAATTTGGATTTTAATTATGCATTAGTAAATATTGAACTAAGATTATAGATATATCGAATAAAAATATAGAGATATATTGTTCATGTTAGTTAAGCTAGCTCTCTGCACCTCTCACATGGTTGCCCACTGAAGCTAAGCAGGGCTGCGCACCTGGATGGCAGACCACATGGGAAAGCTAGGTTGCTGCCAGAAGTGGTATTAGTGAGGCCAGCAGGGCGTGCTTAACCTTCATTTTTTGTGTGTCCTAATGCCCCGGTATAGTAAAGGGGACTCTATACTGCTCAGTGAGCGCTGTCTTTCAGGTGGATGCTGCACACTAGTGGTGGATGAGGAGTTTCCCCCAAAAATGTGTAAAGCACATTGAGTCTCCAGAAAAGCACTGTATAAATGTAAGGAATTCTTCTTCTTCTTCTTCTTCTTCTTCTTCTTCTTCTTCTTCTTCTTCTTCTTCTTGTTCTTCTTCTTCTTCTTTTTCTTCTTCGTATTCGTATTCGTATTAGTATTCATATTCGTATTCGTATTCGTATTCTTATTATTCTTATTATAACTAATGGTAACTAATGAAACCTTATTGTAAAGTGTGACTGGAAACACTATCAGATAGTAGCAGTATATACATAATATGACAAGTCTTGTTTTTAATTTATTAAATTATTTTTACAATAATCATGGTATTTTGTAAATGTGTTTCAACTGTTTTACGATTCAAAACTGTCTTATTTTCCACATAAAGTATATTAATGTTGTTTGTACAAAAACTTTTTAAAACAGGTGTGTCTGTCCACAATTAATCTCCGACGGGTCTTTTAGGCAATTCCGTATCATCTCCTGATTTGTCATGCAACTGTCATATCACTATAACAGAATCAGCAGACTGCAAGTACTGATGGCAGCAAAATATGGACATGACCAGTGAGCATGAATGGTCACGTATTACAGCAAGGAGGTTGCTGGTTCAAGTCCTAGCTGGGCCAGTTGGCTTTTCTGTGTGGAGTTTGCATATTCTCCCTGTGTTGGTGTGGGTTTCCTCCTGGTGCTCCGGTTTCCCCCACAGTCCAAAGAAATGTGCTGTAGGTGAATTAAATAAACTAAATTGTTCTTTGTGTATGGATGTGAGAGTGTATGAGTGTTTTCCAGTGCTGGAATATGCTGGAATAGTTGGCAGTTCATTCCGCTGTAGCGACCACTGGAATAGAGATTAACCTGAAGAAAAATGAATGAATGAATTAATTTTGAAATTTGAAATCCAACAAAAACTAAACTATTTCTAAAATTCCATTTTAAAATGAAAAAGCCCTAGTGTAAACGTTACCTGAATTTTCACACCCCTCATTACTTTATCAAGGTTGAATCTAGAAATGCAGTTGACCAAAGTGATCAATCAACTTTGCCAGCGAACCTTGAGTAAGATGCAGATTTAAAACATTTTATTTTACTAAATAAATAAATTACGCTGCATATCACAGCTTGACAGGCAGCAATAATACTATTTTCTTGTTTCGCAGGTTAACTAGACAGGTTATGGTATATAGGCAAGTTATTGTATAACGATGGTTTGTTCTGTAGATTATTGAAAAAAAAAATAAAAAAGCTTAAAGGGGCTAATAATTTTGTCCCTTGAATGGTATTTAAAAAATTAAAAACAGCTTTTATTCAAGCCGAAATAAAACAAATAAGACTTTGTCTAGAAGAAAAAATATTAACATACAGTACATACTGTAAACATTTCCTTGCTCTGTATGTTTAACAGAATTTGGGAAATATTTAAAAAAGAAAATCAATTTAAAGGGGGAATAATAATTCTGATTTCAACTGTATGTATGTAAGGCATTTTGGGGGGTTTCTGAACATTGTTTGTGGGTAACAATAGTTTTAAATAGATCTTGTGATTAAAAAAAAACTGTATGCAATGAATAAAGGTTCTACTTTTAAAAAAATATATAATAATGAGAAGGTGATATGTAGAATATTACAGTTATTGACATCTGTTTATTTACATACTATAAGCCACATTTTTACCACTGAGTGATCAAAATTCGTTTGAGATCATGGTTTACACATTTGTGCTATTTTCAGAATTTCTATTTCTTTATTTATTGAATGTCTATTACAGTATCTCTATCTGATGTTGTATAGAGCAAAACATAAATAGAAAGTTTAAGTTGATCTGAAAAAAGCCAGTTAAAGATAAAAAAAACTTAAATTTTAAATGTGCATATTTCATGTAATTTTTAAAAATCATATTTATGTTACAAAAAATATTTTATCAGTATTTATGTAAAGTGCTATATTTGAAGCATAAATTTAATTTGTTTTCGTATTCTCTTGTCATTATTTACAGGCAATGTGTTGCATGGATGTTATGTCCAGAATTGGGTGTAAAGCGTTCTACAGTATCAATTTCCTGTATTCTAATTATATTTTTTTGCGGAATGAAGTAATGTAACAAATTACTTTTTAAATTGATGTAATTTGATTACAGTTACTAAAGTCAATGTAATTGCATTACTGGCGTTACAAATGTAGTTTTTGTAAGAAATTTTTTTTTTCTTAAATCAAGTTTTCTGCTACAACGCAAGTTAATAAGCAAGCACCTTGAAACTGCTGGCAAGAGCAAGCTGAAATGGTTGCTGTCGAGAGTGGCTGCTTTTTAAGTGGAAATACAGACATTACTTTGATTTCATTAAGCGTAAAAACAAACAAAAAAAATGCTGTGAAATTGAGTCTATATCCAGTCTCTAAAGAATTTTCGACAGTCTTTACCTCAACCAGCAACTTGTTCAAGCACTTGAACAGAAAGTATTCTACCACAATTGTTGTTGGCAAGGAAGACACCGGTAGCCAACAACACGGCGTTCCAACTCGGCCTACAGGCTAAATAAAATTTTTGTGCAGGATCAGGAGTGAAGGTCTCTTCTGAATGTGAAGGGAAGCGTTGCTGCTTATAGAGCTGTTCACATATTGTGTCTTTTGTGTGGTTGCATACTGGGAGCGCATATTGCGTGCACTCGCATTTCCCAGGCGCACCCAGTTGAAAACCGCGTACACAGGACGTACAAAAGACTTACTGATCAGCTTTTTACCTTGAAATATATACATTTACTGTAGGTAGACTAATTACCTCAGGCAAACACAAAACACCCAAACACTGCAGTGCTTTAGTATACTATGGATGTTAATGGTTACAAGTATCCAGTTTTATTCTTTTGTGTAAAAAACAAAACAAAACAAAAACAGACAAACAGGTTTGGAACAAGTGAATGATGGGAAAAGGGAAAATTTTAATTTTTGGTGAACTTTTTAAGTATTTTGAAAAGGTCAAGCTCATTGTAATGGTTTTCAGTATATATTAAAGTACTGAAAGAGCTGCAGTTTTATTTGTATTTTTATAGGTACATATGATATGTTTTAACTTCAACGTAAAGTAATTAGTAATCTGATTGCTTTTTACATAGAGTGTTTAGTAGTCAGATCCCAATTTTCCAGTAGTAATCAGTTTTTTAAAGTAACTTACCCAACACTGGTGATTGCCTTTAAGTAAGGTCTTTTTTCCCACAACTGGACAATATTTACACAAAAAGGCAATAGTTTCCTTTACATAGAAATAATTAGAAATAATTTAGTATTATTGTTGACAAAGCTGTAACAAAAATGCAACAAAAATACAGACTTTGGGCTCTATTGCAAAGTGATTAGTGATTTTTAAGGATGAAATTGTATACAATGCATAAGCATGCCTATGAAATTAATATTTTAGGTATAGGAGTAATACATGTAGAGTTTTGATATTTGAATATGGCCATGGGCCTTGATTTTGGGTTTCATTATCTTTGGCTGGTTTTGCATATGATTAGAATATTTGACTTATATAAGACTTGTTATATGCAGCCCTTCAAATATAATCTTGTAAAGACTCAAAGCTCTGTAAATTCTGTATAATGTGTGCAGGAATACCAGCAACTATTCAAAAAATCCCACAGTAATTATAATGCTATACAGTATAGTTCATCCACTTAGGAAATTCAGTTTCCCTTGCTAAAAAGAACAATTCATGCTTCTGAGCTAAAATAATACACAGTTTTGTATGAAGGAGTTAATCTTAGCAGTTCAACACAAACAAAAGCTGCACATGTTTCCTTTTTAAAGCCTCTGTAATAACTTGTATTGAAAGCATTACCGTAAATTCTGTTTTTTTTTTTTTTGTCTCAAACTGAAGAAGCAGATGAAATTGTCTGTGGCAATACTGTTAACCGAGCTTAACTTGTTTTGAACCCAGTACATTAAGGCCATCAGTTCGAGGCTCTGCTTTTTGTAAAATGAGTTTGCAACACACATTTGCTCTATTACAATAGGAAACCCTGAAGCGATTCAAAAAAGGTTGCCCGTGATTGCTTCACTCCAAATGATGTTTCTGGCAATGCTTGTGGTATTACTTCAGTGGGCTTCTTTTAAAACAATTGTATCGCCCTTTATGTGTTAAGAACAGACGTTTGTAAAATGTGTAAATTAGAATAGCTCTAAGGGATTATTATCGTAAGTGTGGTTTGGAAATATATGTATTGAAATTGATGAAAAGTGGTGGGAACCATGAAGCCACTGATTAAGTTCTTTTTACTGTGAAAAAGGGAAGCTTTTTTTGTAATCCACAAAAGGCTGTGCAATTAACATGATTTAAAGGTGCTACCACCAAAGCTAACTGCCAATGTGACCCGAGACTCTTTTATACTGTATGTGTAAAAGCAGGGAACGTTTATTTTCTCCAGCACTGTAAATCTTTACCAAGCACAGATACAGATGCTATTGTGTGCTTCTTTTTATCAAAGGATGCAAAGAACTGAAGTGCATTGCTAACTGTTACCATGGCTTTAGTTTGGCCTTTTTCCCATCCTGAAGACCATAGTGGCTCTATGTCTTACACGACAAGTGTTCTAGAAGTGTTTGGTTAATCTAAAACCCTTTCTAACCTAATCTTTTTTTTACATTTTTAATTTTATTCTTATTTTTTATTTTTTAAGTAAGACGATAAGCTGTTTGTTCATATTGTTGCTCGTTTTATATGGTACAGTTTCTTAATTAGTATGATATTTTATTCTTCCCACCCACTATATTTTGTATAGTCAAAACAGTGTTACAGTTGAAGTCAGAATTATTACAACCCCCCCCCCCCCGGTTATTTTTTACCCCAATTTCTGTTTAACAGAGAGAAGATATTTTTTAACACATTTTAAACATAATACTTTTAATAACTATAAAACTTTAAAAAAACATTTTCTAGACATGTTCCAGGATATTTCGTTACAGCTTGAAGTGTCATTTAAAGGGTTAGGGTTATAAGGCAAGTTATCGTATGGTTTGTTCTGTAGACTATCGAAAAAATATATAGCTTAAAGTGGCTACTAATTTTGACCTTAAAATGATTTTTGAAAAAATAATAATAAAAAAAAAGCTTTTATTCTAGCCAAAATGAAATAAAAGACTTTCTGTAGAAGAAAAAAATATCAAAATACTGTGAAAATTTTCTTGCTCTGTTAAACATAATTTGGGAAATATTTAAAAAAAAAAAAAATCAAAGGGTTATGATATCACGAATTCATGAATTCAATTTTGAAATTAGTGAAATATCAAGTGATGTGATATTTAAGATGCATCCAAAAATTATAACATACAATCAGGATTTGATTCAGTCGAGTATATTCATTGGTTTGTCGAAATTTAGTGCATGTTTTGCACAACCAGTTATTTTTTTTTATTAACTAACAAATGCAACCTTTTTTTTTTTGAAGGAAAATAAATTAAATAAGCAGTTAAACCTTTTAAACCATCAAAATAAATATGATTTTGTCAATTTTAAGTTTCCTTTACTGATGCATTGACAAGTTTGTTTTATTCCATATTTCAGCTGACATGTGCTTTTTTTGTCTGTCCATCTTTTTTCTCACATATAAAATATCTGCAAAGCCCTAATTTGCATCCAAAAGCAGAGATACAGTTTTCAGTGTCTGTTTTTTTGGCTGCTACAAATGCTTTGTTAATTCATTGTGATTTGATGCACATGCCAATAAAATGATGACTACACAAAAGTACACACTTTAAACAAAGTGCATATAAAATATTCTAAACAAGCAGTTGACCTTGTTAAACTATTGGTAGGGTATCAAATTATTAAACTATTTTCAAACCTTTTCAGTCTCGATATTGGTAAATTATATTTATCAAAACAAAATGATTATGTAATCTTTTAGGTTTTGTTGATGCATTGACAAGTTTGTCAGCTCGCAGTGGCAACATAATGCACACTAAAGAAGAATTTTTTTTATTTAGGTATTGATATTCTTAACATCATTGATGCGTCATTTTACTAATTATTTGATTGATGTATGACCCATAAATGTACTGTTAAACCCGTTACGACACATCATGGACTGTGCATACATCATTGTCCAATAAAACTGACTTACTTCCACAACCGGATACGAAGCTTGTGTTTTTATGGTTGAATAGGAAATGTGTAAACAGAATGGTAAACTCCTTGGGTATTAAAAGGGAGTTTACACCATCAGGGATTTTGCAGTAACACCATTCAAATCTCTGTTTGTGTAAATGGCTTTTTGAGTTGTTTTTTTTTTTTTGTATCACTGATACCCTTTTCTCTCACCTTTAATGTCTTGTGCAGATCTTTTGAGTAATAGTATAGTCACTAGTTTTTGCAAAAATTGCTCATCCTCATTTATCACTCCCCAAAAACTGCTCAGACTGCATTCTGAAGGCAAGGATCATAAGGCCGTATTTGTAGAAGAACGACCTGTCCTCCGGCATTTGGGCCAGTCAGTCGTGACCATTATTGTTTTTAATGAAATCTTCCCTCCACCAGTGCCTGACTTTTTATTGCATTATTGCCTCTCTCAATTCTTTTTCCTGCCTTCCCCAGGCTGAGCTGGCATTTTCCTCTCTTTTTAATATCCACAATTATTTCAACATTAGACGAGACGTTACTTTGAGCTGTCTCAACAGACCATCCATCTTCGCATCTGCTTCCTTTGTTCTGGGAAGAGCAACAAAACCTTCCTGTGAAGTAAAGAGAGAAATTATTTTTGCTTCTTTAAGCTGAAGTGCAGAGACCACAATGATTCCATTTCCATTAATCTCAATCACAATTGTTTCTTACAAGCTTTAAGTTGTTTCCAAGCTTTTTAAAGGAACACTCCACTTTAAAAAAAAAAGCTTATTTTACAACTCCCCTAGAGTTAAACAGTTTAGTATTGCCATTTTTAAATCTATTCAGCCGATTTGACGGGATAACTTTTAGCTTAGCTTAGCATATACCATTGAATTGGATTGGACCATTAGCATCTCATTCAAAAAATTCACAAAGGGCTTTTGATGTTTTTTAAAACTTTCTTTTTTTACAACTCCTCTAGAGTTAGAGTTAAGTTTTATTATTTTTGAATCCATTTAGTCAATCTCTGGGTCTAAAGGGGGCACTTTTAACTTAGCTTAGCATAGATCATTGAGTTATATTAGACCCTTAGCATTTTGTTCCAAAAATTCACAAAGGTCTTTTGATGTTTTTTTATTTTTTTAATTTATTTTTTATTTTATTTATAAATTTTTTGTTTACAAACAGTGGAGTTCTATAATTTTTGAATCCATTCAGTCGATCTCGGGGTCTGATGGGAATGCTTTTAGCTTAGCTTAGCATAGATCATTAAATTGGATTAGACCATTTGCATCTCGTTCAAAAAATCACAAAAGGCTTTTGATATTTTTACATTTTATTTTTTAAATTAAAAATTGCTACTTTGTAGACTGATATTGCTAGGAACTACTTACATTTCGGTCTAATAATTAAGAAACTTAGCTGGGGACTATTTTCAGGTGCTGCTTAATATCATTTTGCCTGCTGAGAGTAGAGTTCAGATGAGTCAAGCTTTAAATATGAACATTAATGAAACATTATTCAAACTTGAGACTGAAGTGCTAATGGTCTAATTCGATTCAATGATTTATAAGCTAAAGGTGCTCTCATAGTCCTGGAGATTGACGGAATTGATTGAAAAAAAAAAAAAAAAAAAACTTTAAAAAATTAGTATGGAGTGTTCCTTTAACACTTTACAGTGCAAGTTAGGGAAAAACTCAAAAATGAAAATTTGTCTTTTTGATTCTTGATTTTAATCTTTACCGTTGGCACTTCTCAGGTTGTGAGAAGTGACAAAATGCTAAAGATTAAAATTGTCATCATCATTTTCATAAATGTTCACATCATTGTCACATTTAAATAGAGGTATTAATGAATAATATCTCAAAATATCAAAGTATTTTTGGATTTGAATTTATTTTTGACATGGGCATGCACAATACATTGACCTCAAAAGGAAATATAGTTTTGTGCCAGGCTTTAGCAAAGCTGCTAGTTTCCACCTGTGTTATAGAAAATTCAGATGTGATAATAGCAGATATCTCACCACTCGTTGGAGGTCCAGGGGTCTCCCGCATATTGATAGCAGCTCCTTGATGCATGTAAATCATATAAAATATGCCAGGAATCTAGTAAGGGAGAAATAAGCCCTGTTTCGCGAGTAGAAAAGTACATTTTATGTGTGCTGATTGGGCTTCCCAAATGCTATTAAATGAACCATCCGAATTATATTGCTCACAAATGAGCAGCTGAAAATGAGAAGAAAGGACAGCTGTGATTTTTGGTGCTTAAGTCATTCAAATTGAAATTAGCTTACTGTCTAATAAGTATTCTACAATGTGTTGTTATAAATGATGATATATATATAATTTTGTGTTGATTTTTTTTTTACATTTTTATTAAAGACGTATTAATAAGTATAAAATTATATGTAGAAATTTGTGGACAAGAGACTTTCAGACAAGTGCTGCTATGGCGAAAATAGTTCATGTCATTTATTTAGTCATTTTTATTGTTATATATTTATCTAATGTCATTTAAATACAATACAAAATAAATATTTGTCATTCAATTTAGTTTTTAATATTGTATTATTTATTGTTTACTTTAACTAATAGAATTTACATTTAAATAAATTAATTCAACAGACGCTTTTCTCCAAAATGACCCACAGTCGAGGAGGCATTCAGCAAAGAGAGATAGAGAGAGAGAGAGAGAGAGAGAGAGAGAGAGAGAGAGAGAGAGAGAGAGAGAGAGAGAGAGAGAGAGTTTCTACAGGTGGTTTGTCAAACCCATTCACCTGCTTGAAGCACACTTCATAAATGCACAGTATTTGTGTTGGTTAACATTTCAGCAAAAAAATGAGTGTGTTTTGCTTCATGTGGTTTGTTAAGCCCACTCACCTGTGTGAGGCACACTCAAAATTTATAGCTTTTTGGGTTGGTGTTTGGTAAAGTGAGGGAGAGAAGAAGGGTCTTGTTTTAATTCATTGGGTTTCAAGTGCTCTCGGAAAAGATTGGTTTTTGGTTGAAGGATACTAGTGAGTCTGCAGTCTGTGTGGTAATAGGAAGATCATTCCACCAGTGTGGAAAATTGAATGAAAATGTTTTGTAAACTCTATTTACAACTCTATTTGTATGTATTTGTGTACTGTCATCAAGAAATTGAAACTCAATGGTGTCCAGTATAAATTTGAACAAAAGCAGTTTTCATCAGGAAAAAAAGAAACAAAATAAATATGTTAAACAACATAAGTGATAAAAAAACTCATTCAAAGCCAACCTTAAATTAGAATTCGCTACCTTAATTCAAATACTTGGCACACAGAATCTTTTACAGTATTTAAAGTATCCCCGAAAACTCACTTTTATAGACTTGCCCATTTGTGAGGTATTTTTAATCTGCTGCAGTATTAGCTATATTTTGATGCTACAATATTTCTGACTTGCATTATTTTTTATATTTTAATTTTGTATGATCTCTGGATAACTGTTCAGATTTTTCTGCTATCCTTGTATATTTTAAGTCCAAAGCTATTTGAGAATCAAGTTTAAAAGACGCTATGTAAAAATGTATTATTGGAAATTAAATGATAAAATATCACTTCTACAACACACTAGGGCAGTAAGTGTAGATACTCTTAAATGCGTTGGCATATACTGTACGTGGAAGGACTAACATTCATTCATTAATTTTTCTTCTGCTGAGTCCCTTATTTATCAGGGGTTGCCACAACAGAAAGAAAAGCCAACTATTCCAGCATATGTTTAGGTAGCGGATGGCATTTCTGCTGCAAACCCAGTACTGGGAAAAAGAATTAACAAGGCTCTACTCACCAATAAAACCTTGACCTCTTCACACTGATCTTCCAACATAACCAATCTTTCAAGTTGCTTCTAAGCAAAAATATCCCAAACTGAAAATCAAATTTTGTGTGTGTGTGTGTGTGTGTGTGTGTCTGTGTGAAATTGTATCATATAGAAAATCCAGTCAGAGATTTGCCTGCATCGAGTCGCCCACATTACTTTTTCTTATGATCATATCCTTTTTTTTTTTTTTTTTTGCATTGTGCGTGCCTGCTCTCATACCTTCTCTCTCCCACACGTCCCATTCACCATGAACAAAATACAAGTAAATGGAGCTTGTGGCTATGGAGATGGATGGAGCTGAAGGCTGGTGACTTCATCAGAGCGAGTAAACACTCATTGGCTGTTGACAGGTGAGAGCCTCTGAGATTTTACTCTGTAATCTTCTTCTGAAGAGCGTTCACACTCAGCCAGAACAACACCCGAGGCCATTTTCTTATTATCTGGCTGAAAAAAAAAAACCCTTTTATAAATTTCCTTCACCTTTTAAAGCAGGGATTGAGAATCAACTGCTGCTTTAATAAGCATATGCAATCTCTTTTCTTCTTTTATTTTCTCTTTTCGAGGTTTACGTCAATAAACAAGCACATGTAATTGTTCAAATTATACTTGAAGATTCATTTTCCTGTTTTATCGCTATTTTTTTGGTGGTCTTAGTGAACTCACATTTAGTGATCACACACTTAGTGAACTTACATTTAGTTTTGGATTTATTTTAATTAATTTTTTTTTCACCCACACAGTATTATTTCTGAGTAAAAAAAAGTCAAATTTAAACAAAAGTACCGAAATAACAGTGTATGCTTGAAGTTAAGGGCACAATTATTAGCTTGCTCTGAAAATGATACTCTGGGGGAGGGGCTTGGACCAGCAGCAAGTTTCTGCAGATTTTGTGTGGTTTGGATGTTTAGAAATGACACTAAAGAGACAGTTGTTGTTAAATTTCAATGGTGATTCCTAATATGAAATTCAACAGTAAGCTTGGCAAGCAATTTTGGAGAATTTGATGTTTCCCCATTCAGACAGAATGCCCAAGCAAGTGTTTAAAGATGCCCACCGAGTGAAATGACTTGCCTTAAAGGGGCTGTTTCTCAATTCCAAGGACGCAGAGAATAAACTTGCCTTCTTGTAGAGACCGGTCTTGCCAGATGTCCTTGAAAGAACGAACTCACGAGACTACGAGAACAGAGAATCCATCCTTTGAGAATTGAGATGCTGCATTCTTCCTGATGGTCACATGACCTTCATGTGTTTTTAAGGGTAAATTATTTAAAGATTACAGCATTCATAAAACGATTAGTTTTTTTTTCCACTTTTCAAAATATATACTATGCTTAAAACATTATAAATATACGTTGCACAATATAAATTAACTGATTTTCATACAAATTTAACAAAAAAACACCCTTGATGTGTTTATTCCAACAACACTGAACAAAACTTCTGTGCATATAACCCATTCATAAAACAACATAATCTACATCATCTTTGCCTGACTAGAATACTTTTAAAACATAACATTACCTGTCTAACAAAAACACTTCAGACTTGGTGTCATCTTTCCTCCAGCGTACAAATGTAATTCCAATATTGATTCAGGATTTTAAAGTTTTGATTCAATACATACACACACAAATGGCAGATTTGCATGAACAGAGGTGCGCAGTTGTACAAATCTACATTTGTTGACAGACAGTTTGGGCTACATATCAGAATTATGGGAGTTATCGGCTCTACAATATTTAATTGGATGAACATTGTTTTAGTTTTATGCCCTACCCAGAATATAGAAACAAATTAAAATACATAGAGATCATTTACTTTAATCATTGCTATTGAAATGTAAGGAGACTTTCAACCAGCAAAACAAAAACTGTTTCTAAAGACAATCACCTAATAGTCTTCATGTTAGAGTCTGACCTCAAACTGATGTTGGGTTCTGACGTCAACTCTATTTTTATATACAACCAAAATTCAAAGTTAGGGTGCTTTTACACCTAGACTTTTGTTTTGGAATCTATCTCGTTTGCCCAGTTAGCGCGGTTCGTTTGGCTTATGTGAATCCAGCAATCGCAATCAGATCCGCGGCAAAACAATCGGTCCGAGATCGCCAGAATGAGGTGGTCTCGGCTCTATTGAAACGAACTCCTGAGCGGATCTATTGTAGTGAGAAAGCGATACGATCCTAGCCTGGCTATATCACAGCGTTTTATGGATATGTAATAGGTATACGGCTATATAAAGAGAGAATTATGAGTTGGTCGGGAGGTCATTCTAGACGTCCCAAGACTCCCGGCAAATGCACAGAGACTCCCGGATCCCCACAAACGAGTAATAATCTCCCGGTATTCACACGTTTTCCTCCCATTCTTCAAATACGTTGCACACCCTTCTCATACCTCCCCACCATATCCCTCCTCGCTATTCAGCCACGTCGCATGCACCCGGTTAAACCACCAAACCACCACCCCTCCTGACAGCTGAGCGGGACTCTGCAAAATAAACCATGAAACTCTGACCAATGTGAGGAGAGTTTACTCACACATGACTTGTTATAGCTACTTTGGTCTATTTAGAAACTTTGCCGTGTGAAAGCGAACCGCACCAAGAACAAAGAGCTACAATTGAACAATTTTAATCCCGGTTTCGGAACAAATAAATCGATTGACAAGTGTGAAAGCACCCTTAGTCTGCTTAGTCTGCTGCTGAGACCAACATCAGTTTTATGTCTGTGTGATGTCCGGTGCCTGCTGGTTTGTTATACCAGCAGCTGATCACAAAATTGTCAAAGAAATGTATTTGTAATGAATCATTCATTCAAGATATTAATTCAAAAACAGAGAATCTTTTAGTAACGAAGCACATGAAGTCCTGCATTAATGTATTGTTTACATTATCCTACTTTCACTACTGTTTCTATGCTCTGAGCAAACTCAAAACACACCGACTGCTCTCTATCCACATTTTACGTGTCGTCAAACCTGTCATAATTTAATGTCCAGGAAGTGGGGTTGATTTAGTCACAAGCTCCAAGATCAGTCAGTCCACTGATTTCCACATGCCTCTTCACATTAGCCTCATTTAGCACATTAGCATTCCTTCAGCTGCAAATGAGAGTGCAGCGTGAGGCAAGCGTGTTTATAAAACACCAGCTTCACTGTGAATGAACTTAATGACACGGTGTCTTCTAGAAGAAGTGTGGGTGCTTCCTTGATGCCCGCGGCCCTGTCATATCGCTCGCTCTCCACACATTGTTTTTGGCACTGATTTCTTCACTCAGCGCTCATCATCTGTTTGCCACTCAGATTGGCAATAGGCTTTTCAAAAAGGCAGCGGAAAGCAAGGGCTGCAGATGGCCGAGACACATGGTAAACGGGGCTACAGAGACACAACGTTAGCTGCAGCGAACGATTAATGAGAAAACATACCCGTACTCTCTAGCCAGACTCGCTTTCATCTCTCTTTCTTTCCTTTTTGTGTCTTTCACTTCTCTCCTTTTGGCTGTGCACTTCCAATGGAAGGGGAAAATGGGTCTGCCGACAAGAGAAGGGCAGATTTCCTCTTGCGTTTGCAATCCTGGCCTGACTCTCATTTTTTTTTTTTTACTCTGCAACGTCTCCTTGATCAGCACTTCTCATCTTTATTCACTTCATTAGAGTCGTCTTTTCCCTCCGGACACTGTCTCTCTCTCTCTCTTTTTGAGAAGCTTTCCCGATAGCTCTAAGTTCCTTAATTAACCAGGCAATTAATACAGAGAAAAGGGGCCTTGATGGGAGAAAAACAGTGACAGTGATCGGGAAACGGGCCAGGAAAAATGCTTGTTATGCGGTCCATGTCGGATGCTAAACACATGCAAAATTCAGATTTCCTCACTACATGTATGTTGGCTGTATATACAGTTTTGGAGTCATAACTTGGTGTGTTAATTGTTGCATTTTTAAAAAAAAAATATTGTTATTATATTTAAATTAGTGCACCAAATAATTTAAATATGTGAATATATTATTATTATTATTATTATTATTATTATTATTATTAGGCATATCCGGATCAGGTTTTTTTGCCCTCAAGTCCGAGTCCAAGTCATAAAATTTTAAGTATCTACTGATATCGAAACCCAATCCGATACTTCTATAATACGTACAAAAAATAAAGAAGAGTAAAGAAACAGATCCAGGGTGTTTCATATTTTGATCACACTTTATTTTGATGGTCCTTTTTTTGAATTTAAGTTACATTGCATCTATATGCAAACTGATTCTCATTAGATTATAAGGAGACTGTTAGGTTGGAGTTAGGGTTAGTGTAAGTTGACATGTACTTGCAAATTTTTTATAGCCCGTCAAATGTTTGTTGAAGGAGCAGTATCAACAGATATTAAGCAGACAGTCTAATACTCAAATGGACCATCAAAATTAAGTTTTATTTTTAATTTAATTCACCTTATTTAAACATTTAACAACTCTGTTAACAAAAAGAGCACATCTGTGGGGTAACTAGCTAAATAACATAATTCTTCACTTTTGGACTTTAGTGCAAAAGTAAATATAAAAAAATATAATAAAAACAAAGAGCACCTCAACTTAAAAGGCATGTAAACAAAAAAATAAATAAAACAAAAGCGTCACTGTTTTTACAAAGCTAGTAATATGCTTTTAGGAACTATAGATGCATAATGTAACTATAGATATGTTAAAAAATAATGACACATTTCAGTCCTGATCGGGGGTAACATTCGATTCTGATCGAATCTGAAACCTATTATAAAAATAAAAATGTATATTTTTCTAAATAATAATAATAATAATTAAGGATGCCCGGCCTTTTATTATTATTATTATTATTATTATTATTATTATTATTATTGTTATTATTATTATTATTATTATTGTTATTATTATTATTATTATTATTATTATTATTTATTTTTATTTTTTGCACATTTTTTTTTCAATGTTAAATTCAATTTCGAATGACTGTTTTGAAAATATTACACAATTTAATTTATTCACAAGATTTAAACCAGCATTTTCAGCAGTCATTACAGTCATGCTTCACTGTCACAGAATTTTTAAAATTAGTTATTATAAGCTAATTTTGTGCTAATAATTCTGAATATAAAAGCTGAAAGCAGTTTTGCTGCATCATACATTTTGTGGAAATTTTTATATAGGAATTTTACAAAATAAAGAAATATATTTTGGTATTGATTAAACACCAATAATAACAGTTATTAACAATACAGCACCAAATCAGTATAGTAGGCTGACTGTTTCCAAAATACTAAACCAGTTGCTTGTGTATATATTTATAATTTTTGTAGTGTTGATTCATCTATTTATTTCCAACTTATTAAAATTTAGTTTATACATTTTATCATCATATCTTCATTGGCTATTCTATTTATTCATTCATTTTCCTTAATCCCTTTATTCATCAGGGGTCGCTACAGCAGAATGCAGTCAACAAATCCAGCAAATGTTTTACACAGCTGATGCCCTTTCAGTTGTAACCCATCACTGGGAACTATCCATACACGCTCATTCACTCTCATACACTATGGACAATTTATCAATTCACCTTTAGTGCATGTCTTTGGATTGTAGGGAAAATCGGAGCACTCCGAGAAAACCGACGCCAACATGGGGAGAACGTGCAAACTCCACACAGAAATGCCAACTGACCCAGCAGAGACTCAAACCAGCAATCTTCTTGCTGTGAGGTGACAGTGCTAACCACTGATCAACCATGTCACTGCTATTATATTTATTTATTTATTTTAAACAAATTTTGTATTAAATACTGTAAGTGCATTGAATTGTATTTTCCTTTGCATTTTGAACATGACAGGAAATGATTTGAAAGTGGCTTCCTCAACACTGCCTTAAATGCATTGTGTTGCATCGCTCCAATAATTACAGAACGCATCTGTATATCACCTGAGGCAATTTAAATGGTCATTACTATAAAAGATCTACTTATGAAATATAAGTCGTTAGATGGGTTGATCTGAATAATGTGTCCATAGCAACAGAATTGCATCTTGTGCTCATTGGTTTTATTCATAATGGGAACATTAAGGCTCAAACATCTTCTCCAGTGAAAAACTCATTAGCCCCCTGTCGATGTGAGCATCTTCCGTGGCAAATACGACTGTGGTGACCAAAAAAAAAAAAAAATTGCTCTAAAGCTGGACTGGAAAAAGAGCTGTTATTAAAGCTCGGTGTTGTCAAAGCCGGTTGTGGTTAAAGATTTAAAAGGTCTTTGAAAGTGAAAATCTCTCCTCCTCCAAACCCGTAAAATGGGTCATTGCAATGCAGGACTGACTTGTCGCGTTAACACTTTTCTGCGTTCCAACAACAACCCAAGATTGATATCTCTCGACCTTGCCATGTTAACGCTGCGCCAGGAGCTGCTTGCTGTTTTTAGTGGGTTTTTTTTTTCAAATGAATGAGGGATGGAGAAAAGGAGGGAGGGCTACATGGCAATGCTTGCTGCCCAGTTCCCCGGCCTCCTAATTAGGGAGTAGAGTTCTGATAACCCTGATGGATTAATGTGGATTGGGGGGAGAGAGAGAGCAGTTGGAAAGAGCCAGAGTCGCCCAGATTCACATTCAGCACAAGGTCACCTCATAACCTAGCACATGAATGAACAGAGCTAGAGTGAAGGGGACTGCTGCAAAACATGGACACTCACACTGGATTCTCCACAGTGTATTTGCGATTATGTGTTCTGAAGATGTCAGAAGTCAAATTGGTCTTGTAAATGTAGCTTTATAGACTTGCTGCTGTCTTTTGAGTATTAATCAAACAACACTAACAAGAAAACCTACTCGTAGTTATTTTTAAAGCCAGGGTCACAAGATTCTTCAGGGTTTTTTTTTTTTTTTTTAGAATGAATGAAAACTACTATATATATATATATATATATATATATATATATATATATATATATATATATATATATATATATATATATATATATATATATACTGTATATATATATACTGTATATATCTATCTATCTATCGAGTTGAGAATCAAAAGACACATGAAAGAGCAGCACGCGATAGTCTTACTGCCGCCTGTTTTTATCATTAATCAAACAACAAAAGGAGAAAATCCCTCACTGCTCTGTCCTGAAGGACTTTTGTAGCTAAAGTGTTTTTCTTACAGTGAAGATGCGTAAAGCACAGTTTGTTTCATACATTTTGTATTTATTTCTCTTTCCTTTGCTGGGTGGAAAATAACTGTATATATGAAGTTGAAGTCAGAATTATTAGCCCTCCTGAATATTAGCAACCCTTTTCCTCCCCAATTTCTGTTTAATGTAAAGAAGATTATTTTTCAACTTATTTCTGAACATAATAGTATTAATTACTCATTACTATGATGACAATACATAATATTTTACTTGATATTTTTCAAAATACAAGCATTCAGATTCAAAGTGTAATTCATAGGCATAGTTGGGGTAAATAGGCAGTTCATTGCATAACAGTAGTTTCTTCTGCAGACAATCATAAAATACATTGCTTAAGGGGGGTAATAATATTGACCTTAAAATAGGTTTCAAAATATTTAAACCTGCTTTTATTCTAGCCAAAATAAAACAAATAAGCCTTTCTCTAGAAGAATAAATATTAGAAGAAAGACTTGCTCTGTTAAACATCATTTGGGAAATTTAAAAAAAAAAAATTTCTCAGAAGCGCTAATCATTTTGACTTCAACCGGTAATCGTGTTTAATAATCATGATTACAAATATGATAAAAACAATTGTGATTAAGATTTTTCCAAAACTGAGCAGCCCCACTTTGACTGAAGATATGAAGAGAGTTTGGTGTAAAACATGTTATATGTGCTATTTTCATGTGCAGCATTTACTACACACAGCCATATTCACTGAGAAGCAACACAACAGCTGGCATTAATACAGAACAATTATTTTGATTTCAGTATCATCAGATTAAATTGATTTTGATTTTAAACATGCTTTTGCGTAGCTTGTCAATGCACTACACCTCTAGTAAATATGACTACTATGACTGTGTTGTAAATGCTGCTGCTTTTTAAAGTATATGCTGGAGGATTAATGTTACTAGAACCGGCTTTACTGATAAAGTGTGCATGAAAATCACCTTTGAATATTTGCCTAGACCTTATCTAACTGAATAATTAGAAATTACTAAGTGGCTACATCTTATTGTTTGAATTTATTGATGCTCAAGGTGTGTCAATGTCAACTGTGTCAGCAACTAAACCAAGGTCCCTTTTTGCGCACTCTCTCTATTTTCCCCTTTATCTCTATTCTTTTCTTTTGCTTATCCCTTGTGGTTAAGAATGACAGACATATCTATAAGGATCTGCAACTAAATGCAGCCGTGCGGTCCCTGTGGACAGAGTGACTTTACAGTAAACGAATCTTGCTTGGGTCGAGGCAGGGATGGGGTCTATTATCACAATCTGTCCTGACTGAAATGCCCTGAGAGCTGAAATGTTCAAGAACACAAGTGGTCAGTTAGCATTTGATAAGGAAGATGCTGTTGTGTCAAATGCGTATTAACTTACTCGCTTCTCTTGAACCAACTCATAGTTTGTTAAGATAAAGTTAGTCAGAATTGTGTATGTAATAGAGCACGTATAATCCATGTGCTGTACTGCATGGGTATCTGCTCAAGAAGACAAAACCTTCAGGTTGATATTATCTTATTAGGATAATTTAATGCAAATAAATTACTGAAGTACGTGAAATTGCATACTTTACATCACACAGTTAGATGATCTTTGGAGTCAGGAGATTATCATGCTATGCATATAATTATAACCTGGTAGGCAGAAATCTATATTCTTGCCTCTGATAACAGTTTGACACCACATTTCCTCCGTTATCACATGGTGACTGACCACTTGTGTTCTTGAGCATTTAAAAACATTTAATAAAGAACTTATTCAGTTTAAAGATAATTAAATGTTAAGGCGAAAGTTGGCGATTTCAAAGTGATTAGCAGCTTTAACATATCTCACTTTCTCTATCAAATGAAGTGCAGTCTTTTTAAGATGCTTTGATTCAAGCAGTTCAGCCCCGGGTTCTTTTTGGCTTCTTTAAGAGACAAAAAGAAAATACAGGAAATATAAACATAAAATTTTACAAAGTCAGTATTTGTTGTATTTAAAGTCAGTATTTAAACAAATCATTCTCTCCATTTAGGTGATCAAATACTAAAATTATAATATTCAGATGTGGATTTTCTGCATTTTATCAGCTGTTTCCTATGTGCAAATAGGATTTCACTGCATTAGCAGTGTGTTTGGGATAATTAAATATTAAATATAAAAATAAAATCATTACGGTATGCTGAGGCAGTCATTTTTAAATTGTATTAGTAACAACGTTACAGCCGTGTTAAAGTAACACCCATATAACTATACAGACCCCTTGTTTTTTTTTTACGATTTTGTGATTGCTGAATCCGACACAAAATCAACAAAAAGTCATGCATTTTTTGCAATCCTGCAAAATTCTAAATTTAAAGGCAAATTAATCGCTAAAAAGTAAATAATCTTATAAAACATCCAATTCCAAACCATGTAATCAAATTGTATTTATTTCAGTTAGCAATTAATTGTTTGACGTCACTTAAAGACGTTGCAGCACATATGCAGTAAGCAGATGCAGACGATTTACAGGTGAAGTATAAAGATTCGATTAGATGTCCTGTGGCGTTTTGTGCGTTTGACGTGCTTCAGACTGCAAAAAAAGTGAATGCAAACATCTAACAAACGGAACACACAGAAACACAAGCAGCTTATAATGATGGAAATTCGTTAAAGGATGATGTTCGATGGACATGACCGAATTGAAGAACATTATTTGTGCTTTGCATGTATGGCTGGCATTGTGATGTGCGTCAAATGAATAAATGGTTTTGCTTAACTCTTTCCCTGCAGTCAATGAGAAAAAAACACTTTCCTGCCATTGACGAGTTTTACGACAATTTGTGTTTTAGGTGTATTAAAAAAGGGAAAGTTATGAAATGTTTTACATTTTAGTATTCTCTGCTTATATGTAATCAAAGTACAAAAGAAATGATTATATATAGTCATTATACTATTGATAGAATAACAAATGATGGCCTAAAATTTTTGCATAGTACTGTCTATACCAGGGGTCGGCAACCCAAAATGTTGAAAGAGCCATATTGGACCAAAAAAACAAAAAACAAATATGTCTGGAGCCACAAAAAATTTAAAGCCTTATATAAGCCTTATAATGAAGGAAACACATGCTGTATGTATCTATATTAGCCTGTTGGTTACAAATACATAATGAGCCTTCATGATTAAATAGCCACTGAAATCAGGTGGTTGGTGTTTATTTTGTTGTCATTAAAACACTTCAGCACAGCCTCTTGTCTTTTAGTGTTATTAATTTGATCATTTCTTCTTGCGGCCCATTAGAGTTCACATACCTGCAAAAAAACGCGTTAAATATCGGTCACATCACAGGCAATTGAGTATGCTGGCACTGAATTAATGTCCTTGGTTTGCTGATCGGTGATGTTACCTACCATTTTAATAGCCCTTTCCTTCACTGTCTTAGTGGAGAAAGGTATATCTTTATTTTTTTGTATTATCTTGGTTTTGTTTTTAAAGTTTGCAAATAGGTGTTCTAATATGTCATACCATCTTTGAACAGTTTTCCATGCTTTATAATCTATTGGTTTGTTTACAACAGCCACCTGCCTGGCATCCCACCCTGCTGATAGAAACCTGTGTCACAGGCTATGACGCAAATCTTCGTTGACAGAAATGTTGAAATTAAATATTAATTCTACACACTTTGACAGCATTTGAAAACGTTAAAAATGTTTGTCCTCCTATAGAAATCATATTAAAACAAAAAAATATATTAACCTCCCCCATCTTTTTGCATTTTCAAACATTTTTGAAAAAGCTCCAGGGAGCCACAAGGGCAGCGCTAAAGAGCCGCATGCGGCTCTAGAGCCGCGGGTTGCTGACCCCTGGTCTATACTGTATATAGTGTATATATATATAGTTTACTGTATATGTAGATGTCTTGGTATTCTTTAGCTGGTCAAATAAATGGTGCAAGATGGTCATTACCTTCATTCTTTCAGGAACCAGCTTAACCATCAGCCTGGGCCAGTTAATGACCAGCTTAGCCCAGCTTGACTCTGACTACCATGCCATGTTAAGAGCACCTGCATGGGTGAATGAAATGAACTCTCAGCGCTGTGAGGTGAATGAGCACGAGAGGCTGTCATGGTCCTGGGTGAAGGCAGGGAAGAGGAGGGGAAGGTCATTACTAACCAGCTTATCGACCCACCGACTGGCTTGTGCTTCACATACAGTCGGGTTGTTACTCGTACTCAAATACATCAGTGCTTATAAAATAGCCTTGTCATAGAGACACGTTTGTTGGCGAGAGGCTCTCATTAATCAGAGGAAGAGTCCGCTGCAAAATCGGCATGCTGGATCAAAGGTAATTACCAGTTATGTTAAATTTACGAGCTGAAGGTAGCTGGCGAATGCTCGTTTATATAGTGGAGAGAAATGTAATTGAAAAAACGAATTGAAAGGCTGCAAACCGAGTTTTTAATTAAACATAGTCATCCCTTCATGGCACCATACTGCGCCAACGCTTAAGTAAGCATTGCATCATTTAAAAGAAAGGGCAGGCATTATATAGGCCTCTGTTTTGATGCTGAAACCTCTGTGCTATGCCATTTGTGACATCGACACTAGCGCTCTCCCACAGAGGTGAATGACCCGTGCCTAATTACCGCCGCCACTGAGACTCTGCGGTGGCGCTCTGAGGGGAGGAGAAACTAGCAGTTGGAGGAGCACAAGAACAATTAAACGTGTGCCCTAGGGGTCCTTGCAAGTCTCTTTTGAAGTAATTTCTCATTTTCACTCAATTTCAGGGCTTGAAATGGAGAATTTGAACATGGATGTTTGTGTGCTTGGATGCATTGTTTTGCAGAAGCGATAAAGAAGCCAAATGGGATGAGAGCTTGTTGGTGTAATTGCTTTGAAACACTGTAGGTTGCATCTGACTACATTGCTAAACATTGCACAGAATGCTGATTTATGCTTGACGCATGTGCAAGTTTGTTTGGGTATTGGCAGCAAATGTTATCAGCAACGAAATTGTTGCGGTATTGACGGAAGTTCATTTTGAGTGTGACTGACATCATTTTGGTTTGTGGTGTGCATGAAATGTATTATAACATTGCACATGACTCCCCATCCATCAATGCATGAATTGGATTACAATTTCTTCCTTGAATGGCCATATTGGTCAAATAGATCGTATGTATTTCAGCATTCGCTAATTTTTTCTGTCTTTAAATATGCGTGCTTGTGTTGCCTAGCCACTTTCTGCTAACAAAAAAATACATTTCTGATAGCAAAATCCTAACTTTACTTAAAAAAATGTCTGCTGTGATATTCAGCACAAGATCACCTCATAACCCAGCACATGAATATCTAAAATCACTGCGGTAAAAACCATTGCTCTCCATCTTGCCTAACAAAGTAATAAAAAAGTGTTATTTAAAATAGGGTATTTTTAGGGGTAATTAATAAAAAAATTGATGTCAGACATTCAAACCTGAATTCTAAAATCTCAATGGAAGCGTTAAATTAGAGTATGTTAAGGTGCATTGTTGGCACGTTGCTATGTTGAGAAACTGAAATAGACTGCGACATTGACCAAGTAAAAGTTATGCACCTATGCAGGTTCAAACACTTAATACACACATGATGTAGATAAATACACAAATATAAAAAAATAAAGGATTAAAATGTAACAAAGTGTATTATTTATTACATCGATATAAAAAAAAACAAAAAAAAAAAACAAAAAAAAAAAAACACTACATCCATGTCCAGGGGGCTTTTTTAAATTTATTCATGACAATTTGCATTTTTATTATAATGTTATTATTATTAGCAGTATCATTTATTATATGCATGTATATTTTTATTTTAATAAAAACAAGTTTATATTTGTCCACCAGTTGGGCTTTGAAGATGGATGTGTCATATAGGGCATAAGAATAGGACGTGTTGGGATATAACCCAACCCATAAACGTTTTTTGACCACACTTTATTATTGTTCATTTATTCATTGCGGGAAAATAGAACTGACTTTAGAAATAGTTTAGAAACAATTTTTTTTTGTGCTTAACAAACTAAATTAAATATGTAGCTAATGGGTATCTATAAAGGAGTGCGTACAAGACTGTTTCCTTATCCACGAAAGTAAAAGAGTAAAGACTAAAAGTAATGTAAAGTGAAGGAAAGAAGCCATAGGGAGGAGGCTCAATCTCTGTACTGTTCAGCATTCACAATCCCATAATTTCTGATGATATTACCAAAACTACTGGCAGAAAAGCAGCCTAAAACAGAAATAAGATGTAACACTGAAAACCACCAGCAATAACTCTCTGCCTCTTCATTTGAATTTTTTTTTTGTAAATAATTTTACCAAGAAAAAATGTTCTCCGAGCAAGCTGGTTACATTTAATCAAGAGACTAAAAATAATTATATATTATATATAATTATATATATTATAGAACAACAAATTTAATGATGACTTAAGATGTTATTACAGTACTGTGCATACTGTACATAGTCTGTATGTATATATAACTGATTTATGCTTGACAAATCTGTAAGTTTGCTTGGGTATGGGCAGCAAATGTTGGTGATATTGCGGTGTTGACGGAAGTTCGCTTTGAGTGTGATTGACATCCTTTTGGCTTGTGGTACAATTTGAAGTCTGGGCCAGCTGGGTAAATGTGCCAACATATTTAGAAATCCAAAACAAGCTTACCCGTATACAAAACTGTGCTAAAAGCAAACCTTTTTAATGAGAGTCCTCCAACTTTATCCACTACATATTCATTTGATATATAATTAAATTGACTCGTAAGCAACTCCTCACGCTAGCCTCACCATTGCTTTGTGATGACAGTTACTTAGAGTCTCCCACTGTTGTTACAAATAATAATACAAGGATGAGTAGCGTCAAGTATGAAAGTCTCCACAACTCATGGAGCCTTGCACTGTGGAGCCAGGCGAAAGTATAAATTAAGCTTTAGCAAACAGAAAGTTAGCTGGAAAAAAGCATACGAGTCTGAAAAGAGGCAAATTTGATGGCTATCTAAATACAGAGTTTTTGCTAAATTAGATTTTGATTTATCTTCGAGACGTCTGTGTGGACACCAGATGACAAAAAGCATTTGTTTCTAATTAGCGAATCATTCTGGCGGGATCATTTCTGGCTTCTTACTAACAAGAGCTTAAAACATCAAATGGAAAAATGTAGCATTTTTTTGCTCCTTGCATTTCATATCCTCTTGGTAATATTATTTATTATTATTATTGTTTTTATGCGGTATGGTGTTACGAATGTATTCTTGTAACTGCATCTTATAATTAATCCTTACTCAGACAGACTGTATTCAAAGTAAACTGCTCATCTCATTAACTCGAAATCCCATCTGAACGGAAATGAGTCTTGTTTGCAAAACTCCGGCGTGTGTTGTAGCTCAGCGCGTTTAATGCTTAGCTGTCCGTACCGTTTCAGTTAGACGTTTTATTATTTTTCCAAAGCAGCGTTTAGGCCATGTGAGGGAGTGCTTTTTATTTGCTCTGATTCTGCCTGTAGTGCTGTCAGTAGCGAGCGGTACAGGGGCCTGTGAGCGAGCTGATACATTCAGTGAGGAGACAGACATGTCTGAACCTTTTCTCCTTCGCCTGTCACTGCTGCACTGTGAGCAGTTCATCCTCGTACACACAAAAAATGCTCCGCTCCATCTCCCTCCAGCTCCCTTCTCATTAACCGGGAATCATTGGGACCCGAAGATGACTTCTTTTTTGCATTCCCCCCCCGTTTCCCTGTACAGCTTTTGGGATCGTATGAATGCATGTGTAAATCTGGATGTTTTATTATACATTGGAACTTTCTTTTAAATTGCATTCCTCACTGAGCTTCTCACACCTGGCTTGCCGGGGTTACATATTCATTGTTTCCAGCTCACTAGTCCCCTTTTTCCATCACAGGCTTGTAGCTGTGGATCATATCATTATTATGACTGCTAGGCATGGATCTGAGCTTGATTTTGCTCCCCCTTGGATCCAAGGGTAGTGGGACAAATTACCTGCTGAAAGCGCTTTTCCCTGGAAGGTCCAAATCTGTCCCTGCCTATGGCTTGAGATGCTGGGATAAGCTCCAGCTTCCCCACAGGACAAGCGGTTTTGGTAAATGGAAGAAAGAATGAATAGTTGGATTGATGGGCCGAATCTGTATTACTACAATATGAAGCATAATAGTTTTAACTTACTTAACTAAAGAAGGCAGGACATTTTGCAAGCAAATTCATTATGAGGCCAATTCAATAATAGACATATTACCATAACTCTGCATTAATTTGCTTGGTTTCACAATGTTAATGATTAATATTGGGATTTTCAAATGCACATTTTAGTAAACCTATTTGCATATTTATTAGGTTAATAGCTTTGGATAAGTTTTAATGAAATTGTAATTTGTTTGAATAACTTCTGATGTTAAATGTGCATTAGAAAAAGCAAGCAGTAATAATTAGACATCTTAATACTTTTCTTGGGAGACGCAGTGACACAAATAGTGCTGTCGCTTCACAGAAAGAAGATCGCTAGTTCGAGCCTCGGCTGGGTCAGTTCGCGTTTCTGTGTGGAGTTTGCATGTTCTCTCCACATGGTGTTCTGGTTTCCCCCACAGTCCAAAGGCATGCGGTACAGATGAATTGGGTAGGCTGAATTGTCCGTAGTGTATCAGTGTGAAGGTGTTTGTGTGTGTTTATGAATGTTTCCCAGAGACAGCTTGCAGCTGGAAAGGCATCCACTGTGTAAAATATATGCTGGAAAAGTTGGCGGTTCATTCCGCTGTGGCGACCCCAGATTAATAAAGGGGCTAAGCCGAAAAGAAAATGAATGAATGAATGAATGAATACTTTTCTTAGATGTTGAAGCTAGGCTAGTGTGTGATAGTTTTGATGACTTTAAAAAGTTCATTCATTTTTGATAAGCTCTGTTTCCAGTTACTTTCCATAATACTGCTGCATTTGTATGAGACTATAGTGCTTGCATTACATATGTACTGTATATCTGTATGTGTGGCTTTTTCTATATAGTTAACTTGCTTTGTGGCACACCCGGTACAGTGCTCATGTACAGTAGAAAGGCATGTTTCTTTAACAAATGCATTTGAAGAGTTCGAATACAAAAACCTTTAAGTGCCGTCTGGAATGTTCTTCAAAAATGAACATTTTTCTCAGACTCCTGTGTGTAGGATTAGTCATTTCATATTTATGGTAATGAGGTTATTTCCATTACCTTTAAAGTGAGATGACTGAACATAAACACAGGAGGCTGAGAGAACTGCTCATTTTAGAAGAAGATTTTAGATAGCACTTAGAGTTTTTTCCAAATGAACTTTTCATTTTTAAAATGCTTTTTCCTTTCATACTGTTGTTTTAGCAGCCATGCTGTTTTATGTTTATAACAAGATAAAACAAGGCTTAATAGCTTCAAAAATAGCTTTCAAAAATACACATTTATATTGGTTTAAATTAGGGTAATGTCCAGTATTATGTTATTTTGAAACTTTGATAAAGCACTAACTTATTAGCACCAACGATTTTCACAATATATGCATGAACAAGCTCAATATCATTCTCACAGTTAAATCATTATTTTTTAACACCTTTATAAACTGAGAATCCTCACTTTTAAACTGTCACAAAACATGAGAGATTCACTGTAATTTAAATAAGTGTGCCAAAAGCATGTTCTTCTAACAAAGCTGCATTGGACATAACATATTATTTCATTAAGATTGACACATAGTTTGGATTTTCTACAGTAAATTTAATGTTGTACTTGATGAAGGAAGTCAGCGTGAACTAATCGGGAAGTTGCTGAGACTTTTATTTTAGTATGTAAGCGTATTTCCAACTGCAACTGAATATTAAGTAGCGGGTGGGGCTTTATTTTAACCAACCAGGAAGTTGCTGAGACCTTTAATTCAGTATGTCAGTGTACTTCCAACTGAAACTGAGTATTAGGTCTAAGGTTTTTATTTTGGTCCTATTCCTTTCATCATAGCAAACTAACCGTAAGAGGGGCAAGGTTAAGAATATTATGGCTCTCTTTCAACAGAGGAGAACCACCAATCCAAACACAGAAGCAAACTGTTCAGACTTTGATTTGAAGGTTAATAAAACAAACTTTTTCCCCCAGTGAAATAACTTGTACAAATAAATAGTTCACCTATAGAATAACAATGTGCACTAGCAAAATAAACATTGCACATTTTGATTTCACACAGACTTTAAAGATGAATTTGATGGCATGTAGTCTTTCTACAAATCACTATCCTCCAGTAATCATACTGTAGGAAATCTTTGTTTTAACCACATATACAGCTACTGCTTTAATCCCAATTATCTGGATACTTAAGTCTTTGGATTGATCAATCAATGCAGGCACTGATCGACAGGCAAATTAATCGAAGCACATTAGACACCTTCGTTTTCTTGCTATTCCTGCTCAAACCTGCTTTTCTGCAGTCTGATTAGTATTCTTCAGTCCCACTGTTATGAAACCACAAAGCCCTTAAAGCCGGCCAGACTCATGCCTTGCTGGACCTCAATTGTGACCCCGTGAATGCTGAAAGTTTGTCCTGAAGCTTTGTCTGAGAGCGGGGCTGTAGAGCTCTGCGGGACTCCTGCTTTCCAATAACCCAATAACGGCTACATCAATACAGGGAACAAAAGTGATAATGGCAAGTACACATTGTGCACTGCTGACTAGAGTCGGGGGTTTTAGGTTTTAAGGGGATAAAAGCTGTCAGACTTTGATGGGATGTAAAGCCGACAAATTCATTTTGGCACATTTAAATCGCTCGTAGCCATACTGTCTGGCTGCTGGTAGTATGCATATTAATAAAATATTACAAAGAAGTGTGTGTGCGTACTGCATGCTGGTGTCTGGGTTGAATTAAATTTATTAAAGTGGTTTTAAGTATATCAAAAGTATATTGAATGCAAGTGTCTATTTTAATGTTTCAGAAAAAAACTTTTGTGAAAATAAAATATTAACAAATAGGAGTAAACGATTTCATCTTCATTCATCATCATCTTTCAATGTAACAAGCTTATTCTGAGCCATACATGTTGAAGTATACAATATACAAGAATAATGATCACATTTTAAATAATTACAAATTGCTTTCTAAAAATGGCTAATGTAACAAAAGGAGTCGGGCGACAATGGAAGTGAGGGTTCAAACACAGTTTATTAAACGCTTAGATAGGCAGGCAATGGTCAACAGTAACAGACAGACACATGAGGGTAATGCAAAATCGTAGTCATGGTCACAAGTGAAAAGTTGGTGCAGGACACAAACAACATGAACAATAACAAAAACAGCGGTTAAAACCACGGAACAAAGCAAGGAAAACACGTAGCAATGTAATGGGAAACAAAACTCAACAACGTGTGCGTGCGTGCGAGAGACATGAATATATAGTCCAGATAATCAATCTACGATGAGTTACCAGCTGTGTGTCTGTATAATCAGGGGTGATCCAGAACTGATGTGTGTGTGAGGTGCCTGTTCATAAAGAAGTTGCATTTCATAAAGAGCATTTTGAGGGATGTAAACAAAATCAATGGCCTCAACGTATTTTACATGTTTTATTTCCAGAACTTCTGAGAATCCAAAAAGAGCCACATATTGATAAATGATGCTATGATAGCTGTCTTTACATGAAGTTACGATTGACTTGCCTCTTGTTACAGTTATGAAATAGTTTGATAACAAGCAGGAAATGTTCATGGGCCAATGACATCGTCACATCGAAATGGTCTATAGTGGCAGAGTTGTGGTCCGGGTGATAACGCATGTTTTCCAGCGAGGCCTAGATCACTGGTGATCATGACAGTTAAAACCCAATATATTTATAAATTCAATTCTGTTACTGTTCTGCAAACATTTTTTTCCCACAATTTAAAGATTTTTAAAATCTTTTTTTGGCCTTTTGATAAAAAATTTGCCCATTGCATTCATTCTTCTTTTCATTAGCTATGTTTCCATCAACCTATTTTTATGCACATTTTAGATATGCACATAAAAAAAATTATAAAAAAAAAACAGTTGATGGAAATGGCAAGATGGGCATACATTTTTAAAATGCACATAAATGTAGAATAAACTTTTTATTCAATAAGAAAAGATGCACATAAACTGCAATGGAAACACTTTCACCAGACAAATTCCAGTATGCGTATTTAAAAACATTTCATTTGATGATTTATGAATATCATTTGATGATAAAAATGTGTGTGAATGGACAAATCAGGTGGCTGAGCACATTGTAAAACATCTGAAATGTTTTTTGGTCTTTTGAAAACACCTTAACCTTTTTAGTATTGGTGTTATTATATTTTTTACCTTCAGAATCAAGAGAGTGTGCTTATATCTTCAAACACCACCACACGTTCATTGCATGTTGGCATCGTCTTCTGAGATGCAAGTCATTTATTAAATGAAGAAAAGATTCACGCAGCTTCTCCTATCACAGAAAGTTTAATTTTTACTGTTGATATTTGGTGCCAGTAAATCAGAAAGTTATTATTTTGTTCTCTTTGACTCACTGGAAGGAAACATTTTGTGAGTAAATTTAATTCAAATTTTTGGATGGAAACAGCTTTTTTTATCTTTCCAGTAACAGTTCACAAATTCCATCTTCCTTTCATTCTAGCTGCTAAAAGTCCATTAGCACTCTGTCTACCACGTGGTAAATTCTTGCTGACATGCTAGTTCATAATGGGCTTTTAACATGTGTGTCATGTGCAAAATATCAGAGAATGCTGACGATCTACAAAGTCCCCCCCCCAAAAAAACACCTCCTTGCTCCAAGCAAAATCCTGCAACTCCATTTTCATTCACACGCTCTGGTGTCACTGTATTTTCTGGCTTTGAGTCTACCGGTGTCAAAATGGTGAAAAACATATTTCTGACAAGCAGATAAACAATGGCCTCAGCTGCATTCATGTCATCTTTTGCCATCAATGATCTAAACATAGCATAGAACAGACACCGCAGATATGCTTATTTTGGAACGTCTCAGTATATCAGATGGCGCCGTGCATGATCTCTTCTGTTTTCCTCTCTCTTTGTTTTCTTCTGCCAGTGAGAACAGACTTATTGACCTTGGGGTCATTGTGTTGCTCAGTGTTTGAGTGTTTAATCAGATGGATGGAGAGGACTGATGTTCTGCTGGGATTTGGAAAGGGTTTTTATCATCCATACGCGTACTTGGGATCATCATCATCACAATTCATAGCGTTTCTCTCTCCTTTATGCCGGACTGCCTCGGGCTGCAGCTTTATCTGAAAATTCATGAAGCCTACACATTTTTATCAGTTCTTGTTTAGGAAGTTTCAACTCGCTTCTGAAGATCTTTTGTCTGGCACAATTCAAAACTACAGTTTGAGCTTTCTTCATCCTTACCTCTTTATTACTACAAAGAAAAATGAATATTGATTTAGTTTTATTGAAATAATAAAGTAATTAGCATGTAGATTAAATTAAAAAAAAATCCTATTAGTTAACGCATGTTAACACGAACAATAAAAAAATACCTTTATACATAGAATTTATTTATTGATTATTTTTTTAAATGTTGCAGTTTGTATTGTCAGTATTGTCAGCAGAAACTAGCAACAGTAAATAATTAATTGTAAATATTTAGTTACTGTTGTCGTTTTTTAACCTGTTAGCCAGCACTCACTTCTGGGGATTTTCACCTACCTAACTTTAAATAGCAAAATTTGGTATCATAGGAAAGAAGGAACGTTAAACGGTCATAAAACCTTGCTCTTTAAGTTCAGAATTCCTACAAAAAATAGGAGGACCATCAGCTCTGCATATTTTCCATGTCTCTGGTGGTCCTTCAGAAATGTGCTTGAAAAACACTGATCTAGAATTAATAATGCTCAAAAAAAAAAAAAAAAATGTATAGATGCTCAAGTAATAAAAAAAATGTTCTGGAGCAATACAGAAAAGTAATAGGTCAAAAGCCACACATCTCCTGAGTTTGTTTGAATTAGTTTTTGTTTTTATAAGTTAACTCTACTCATTTAAAAAGTTTTGAAAGTATAATTACTTAAACTTAAACGGAGTAATTTCACAGTATACATATACTGTAGATTTTTTTTTACTTAAATGGTTTGGAGCAATCGGTTTCCTCAAATGATTTGAATCGCCTTAACTTATTGGGTTTTACAGTACTTAGTTGGTTTGAGTTCTCTTCATTTATTAAGTTTTATTGTGCTCAAACTGCTTCGTTTACTCAAATGGATTAAGTTCACAGTACTTATAAGGATTATGTTTTGAACTTAAATGGTTGGCTGCAATCGGTTTCCTCAAATGGTTTGAGTTACCCTAACTTATTGGGTTTTACAGCTTACTATAGTTTGAGGGAAGCGTATTAATTTCGAACTGCGATCGAAACTGACTGAAATATGTATATATGTGTGATCATGGTCCATTTTCATAAAAGATAAAGAACAGCATAAGTGTTGCTGGAATGTTAGCATTTAGATTCTCAAAGCTGACAGTCTGTAAAATCTCAATACTGCCTTTAAAATAAACAGTGCAGGTCTGTGACAAGTGGAAAACATGCAGAAAAATACTGATATTGAATCAAAAGGAATGAAAACATGAGATGAACCCGACAAGGGCCACATAAAGGAGTATTTGTTTCGGTGACATTCTTAGTGCCTGAACATGAACTACAGTCATTATTCATGATGCGTCAATAGTGCTTGATTCTTTCATATTTAATAGGGAATCATGGCGAGTGATCCGAATGAGAACATTAGCCTGGTTCAGGTTCTCTTGTTCTTATTTGCCCAAAGTGCAGTCTATAGTTGGCGGGTCAATAGTTAGACAATACCTCTCTCTTTGATGTACCCTGCCAGTTTTGAAGCATGTAGATAGCTTGAGTGCCTGAATATAATGGCTCGCATAATGTGCTTGCATAAAAGAACATTTCGGCATTTGTTCTCTCTCACTCCCATTCTCTTTGTACTGGCACACATGCACGGATATAAATGTGTGTTTTCAAATACTGTTTCATTATTGAAAGGCCTTTTATGTCTTTTTGATGCATGTTTCTTTCTCGCCGTAGAGGACAAGAAAAAAGTGTGAGTCATGTACAACTCTGCTCTCAAACATACTTCTTGTGTTGCTGGATGAGTCGGTGGGAACTTGCAAATCACAATTTTATTAGCCCTTCCTTATTAGTGATAAACTGTTGCTTATTGTAAAACTTTGCCAGGGCTGCAAAGTTACTGAGTACACAATCAAGTACTCCTAATTAGAGCGTATTGCTTTTTTAAAATCCTCATAATCAGATTACAGTTGCCTTTCTTATGGATTTTATGGTGACACATTTATGCTTGTAAATGATTCATAATGTCGATGATTCTATTACTTCTTCTTTTTTTATTTCTGCAAATAAATTCCATGTGTCAGTCAACCAATTTGAAATAAAACAATGTAAAATATTTTGATATTTAACTACACTTTTGAATTTTCTTAGTTGAATCCCAGTTATTAGCCATTTATGACTCACAATCCAACTATTTTCTTACATTAACCACAATTTTTTTGTTTCGGTGTTTCGTTAATTATGCCCTTGTTGTTTTCCCCTAGACTTGGGGTGTAATAATTGGGGGCTCATCCAGGATGTGTTACGACTAAAGTTTATTTTTAGTTGCGTATTTCTTGTGTCTTTTTCTTTTTCTTGCTGCCTTGAGTTGTTTTTTTAGTATTCCATAGGCTTCCATTCTAATGTGGTCCAGGCTCTGATTGGCTGCTGGTCACAGAGACCTTTAAAAGGGAACTTTGAGGAGCTCATTTGTGGTCCTATGGTTGCTGGGAGTGAAGAGCTCCTGCATTTCCCCACCCCTCCAGCCGACAACCAACCTTTATTTTTGTACAAATGTCCATATGCTCACCACTTTTTGAGAGTTTGAGCTTGTAGGGGTGGCGTGCCTATTTATTTGATAACTTTTGACTTAGTTTATGTTTAGAGAGGAAGGTAAGCTTCCTGTATTTTTCTTTAAAGATGTGCTACTTTTCTTTTTGTGTAATATATCTATTCAGTTACTCTTAACTGAGTGTCTGCATTTTGTTGTCGACCAAAGAGGATCATTTTTATAATTTTTTTTTTTTTTGTATGGGAAATCCACCACCCACAACCTTTTTCGTTTATTATTATGCCCATGTTGTTGTCCCCTAGACTTGGATTGTAATAATCGGGGGCTCGTCCGGGATGTGTCACAAATAAAGTTTATTTTTGTTGCGTATTGCACATGTCTTTTTTCTGTTATTCCATAGGCTTCCATTCTAATGTGGTCCAGGCTCTGATTGGTTGCTGGTCGCAGAGACCTTTAAAAGGCATCTTCTGGTAGGGAAATCTAAGAGCTCTCCACTCCCAGCACCTGTCACACCACAAATGAGCTCCTCGAACCCTGCTGGAAGTTCCCTTTTATAGGTCTCTTCAACCAGCAACCAATCAGAGCCTGGAGCAGATTAGAAACCTATGGAATAACGGAAAACACTACAAGAAGGTGAGACAAAGAAAAAGACACATGCATTGTGCAACAAAAATGAACTTTAATTGCTGTAATGCAAAGATTAATGTCTTGTACTTCATTGGAAATGTTATTCAGCTATTCAGAATCAATTATTCAGCAGCCTGGTAGTAAAAATTGTGATGATGACTGACTAGCTGTACCATATGACCTGCATACTTACTTTCCTGGGTCTCAAAAATGATATGGTGTTCTGAACTGAATTCGGTTTTGAAAGATGCTGTTGGAAAACGAATACAATCTATCACATCTTGTAGTTCAGGCCTCAGTTCAGTCCATCAGGACAATGTATTCATTTACCCTGCAACCATGCAGAACTCAAGGACAGGGGCTCTAGTTCTTTCTCACCCTTCATATTTTGCACTGTTACCAGCTCTTGTCCATCTTTTGCTTCGACAGCCACAGGTCTCTAAAGAGAGCTCCTCAAAACCTCTGACCCAACTATAGCTAAGACACAAGGTGGAAGACAGGGGCATCATGCATACATCTATTTAAGGGGGCGTCAGTGTCAATCCTGACTCATAGGTGCCCTAGGCGAGATGAGACGTGACCAAAGGGAAAAAAAAAAAAAAAACTTTTTGGTTTTGGTAGTTTTGTTCTTCAGTATAAGAAAAGATCATGTTATAGTCATGTTTCTAAGTGTAAGAATCAATGTTCTGCAGTTAAATGGCGTGTAATTTACAAAATTTGTTAAAAGTATATTAGCACAACATGAAACATTTTATAAACATGCATGCATTCAGAAATGTTATGGAGTATCTAACCCCACACCTATACCCACTTCTGAACAACATAAATAAGCAGTTGACTAATAAAATTGGAGTCATGGGTATATATTGCAAAAACTATATAAAATGGGTCAGACTGTGGATTGCATTCAAGTTCTAAAGAAAATTATAAATGATAAATGATCTTAAATAAAACAAATACATTTATAGGTATGGTATACATGTATTTCACTCACCTGGGAAATGGAGGCCACTTGAATAGTTTGTGAGCACAATTAAGTGCACACAGCATGCCATTTTATCTGATAATTGTAAGAAAATAATTCCAAAAGACAACTGACTGTGTAAAGCCACATAAAAAAATAATAATCATAATAATAATAAATAAAATAAAAATATGATGTATATGCTGAGTTCAGCAGCTAATCAACCAGAATCAGCTGAGGTAATGAAACAGCAAGCAGCGAGATCTAGCCATTATTCAAGTGGCCACGTTCTTAATTATGCAGACTTAATATATCTTAATATAAAACGAAACGGATGAGTTATAAAAAAAAATCACCCCCTCACAGTTGTCATGAAGTGTAATATTAGCTATATACACCAAAATCGTTTTTTGTACCAGACTGTAAACACTTTTTTTTTTTTTTTTGCTGTAAAGTTCGCCATTTTCACATTGGGGTCATTAAAAAGGCTCTATTTTGGAGCCAAACCTAGTGGAATTTCGATGAATTGCAGTTTCATTTACTTCCTTATTAGCTTCACGAGGGGGAATGGCATGTTACCGCTTGCCTCTGATTCAAAAAGATTCTCCAGCACATTAGTATGAAGCGATAGGTTACAAGACACAGAAGGAACCAATAGCATTTGACATGACTGGTCCTGTGATAGCCAGTAGTATTTGACAACCAAAGCCGAACTAAAAAGCAGTATTTGAATTTGTAACTATATAAACCTCAAGATATCTTCTTTATAGTGTTCAACAAAAGAAAGAAACCCAAATTATTTTCAATAATTGTGCAACTCATATTATGTAAAGTAATACATATTATTTGGATGTTGCATTAAAAGTCTACTTGACCCAAAAATCTGTGAAACAAATGAGAGAAATAAAGAGGATTAGATGTCTGATAGACAAATAAGATCATACAGAGACTAAATGAAATGAAAGACAACAAAACAAAAAAAGGAGGAGGATGATAGCATGAAACACAAGGCGGACTGCTCATAGCCCGCGGCTGCACTCCTCTGCCTCCTACTAACCAACCTTCATCCAGCTCAGGACTGCGGGGCAGCTGCGATATGAGCCGCATTCAAACACTCTGGCCTGGGTTGCAGCTTTCTGTTTTTCCCTTGGTGGATTAGCGTGGGTGACTTGAATGCATGTGTATGTGTGTGTGCTTGAGTGTGATATTGTGCAAGCAAGCAAGTCTGATTGATTCAAGCACAAAATAAGTTTCATATTGCCAAAACTCGCACAAGGAGATTGCAAGGCTTTGTGAATGCAGTGCATCTGAAAAGCGGAGAAGAGGAACATCTTATCTCAGCCTGATAATACTCACTTGAGCGCTTGCAGAGAGGCAGGAACTAAGACCACACTGAGTCACAGATGCAGAATTGTAATCAGGTAAAGGAGAATTCAGGAGGATACATAAAGTATGAAATTCAGAATTTGTAAAGTGAGTAATAATAATAATAATAATAATAATAATAATAATAATAATAATAATAATAATAATAATAAATATTATTGTTATTATTTTATTATTATTATTAGTAGTATTATTTTTGTTATTTATATCACCATAATAATAATAATAATAATAACAATAATAATAACAATAATAATAATAATAATAATAATAATAATAATAATAATAATAATAATTATTATTATTATTATTATTATTATTATTATTATTGACACTAATAATAATAATAATAATAATAATAATAATAATAATAATAATAATAATACATAATATGAATACATAATATTAATGTATTATTATTATTATTATTATTATTATTATTATTGTTGTTATTATTATTATTATTATTTATCATATTTTTTCAGCAAAAAAAAATATTAAGAATTTATTTAAAGTAATAATCATTGGCAGGAGTGAATGCCACACTTAAAACCTCCACCCCCAAAATGGTGACTGGTAAAGAAAACAAAACAAAAACAAACAAACAAACAAACAAACAAACAAACAAACAAACAAATAAATAAAAAAGTAAAAAATAAATAAATAAATAAAACAGCACCCATCACTATTTAGTAATATGTAGCTATATGTTTCATTTCTAAGTTAAAACCTTGAACAAACAAAATCACATTATTTCTATCAAAATATTGCATTTACATGAGGTGAAGTTTAATCCCAATATTGCAGAAATCACATTTAATCCCATTAAGATAATGTTAAAAACATACTCAATGACACATGAGATGTCCTTTAATTTTTAAGAGTAACAGATTATCACTTTACTGCTGTTTTAGCACTTACTGTTCTGAATTGTCACAACATTTCAGAGTGGTCAAAACATTGTTTACCGTTCACATTTCCCAATAAAGTGGTGTATGATTCCATTCTATTAGCCCAATGATGGAATCTGATGTATTCTTGTACTTCTGAAAATACTTATCTTATTTATTAGAAATTATTTATATTTGTTTCCAGTTCCGAATTTAATCCAACTACAATTTTAACTTAGTCAACTTTAGACTATTTCTAACTAAACTGACCACATTTGTCATTCATGAATCACTTTATAGAGTTTTGATTTATATCTGAACAAATACTCTTTAATTATACTTTCATTAGGATGGGCAGAATTTGAAAGCCAGGACTTTTCCAAAATAACAAACCAACAATCTTTTTGTGTTTATTTGAAAGGTGGTGTGCTGCCTTAAGCCTAGAAGTGGTTTATTCACACATCAACTGAAACTGTTGACTAAAAGATATTGGCATTTAAGAATCGATATCAATTTGTTAAAACAAAGACATAGAAGCGTATACATATTTAATAATTCCTGAGCTGAGTTTCTGCTTTCATCAAATCCTTCAAGAAATTGGTCTCAGCAAGTGAACTGCCAACAATTGCTTGTCTGACGGCTGTAATTGTATCTTCATGACTGGATGTAAAATAATCGTATTCCCCAGACAAAGTTGTGTTTCTCTTTATCTGCTGTGGTCTTTTTCCATAGTTCTGAGGTGTTTATTTGAGCACAGCTTGCAGCCAACAGCTTACAAACACCTGGTCTCCTCAGCATCTCCTGCCAGTGGGATGCAGTCATGACCTTTAAACCCCAAAGAGACCTGGCTCTCTAGTTCTCCCTTTGAGCACCTGTACGTGTGTGTGTGCGCTTACTGTGTTAACAAGCAACTTGCCAGGTGTTTGGAAGCAGCGTGTGCTGTGAGTCTGTGTGAGTTTTGCCAGGTAATTAGGGAATGATTTCTTTTTCAAATCACTTTTTTCCCCTCTGTGAAACAAGAATATTTGTGCCATTAGTTTGTTTTTTTGGAGGTGATCGCGTATGAGTTTGTGCAAAAATCTCTGTGCTAATTAAAGCATTCAAATCATACCTCTGCTAAATCAAATCAACCGAAAGGTACAGAGACAATGAATCCCTCCCATTTACAGTTCATTTCGAGGTTGATGGGATGTTTTCATAGCTTCAATTTGAAAACATTTTCCACTCAGCTCCTCTGAGAATAAACTCTTTCTCTAGTTTTCACTGTTAATACAATTTGCTGTCTCTTTAATTGATTCCAGAGAAAATATATGCAAATATATCACTATTATAGGAACTATAAACATCTAGCCTAGCTCATGTCTGTCTGTCTGCCTGTATGTCTGACTGATGTTTGATGCCAAATTAAGGGGGGATAAATGACTACAGAAAATCAGAAACCGAAAGAATATTACACGCTTGCAAATTATGGTGGCTTGAGAACGTTTCATGTTAGAAACATTTTAACAACATGCTACTTCATGTTGATATCATGCTTACAAAATGCTAAGTCATGCTAGAATCATGCTAACATGCTATTTCTTATTTGAAACAAGTTAACAACATGATCATTCATGTTAGAATCATGGTAATTCATGCTAGAATCATGCTAATTCATGCTAAAATCATGCTAACAACATTCTATTTTTTTTTGCTAGAAACAAGATAACAAAATGTTAATTTATGTTCGAATCAAACTAAAACAGGCTAATGCATGCTTGACCATGCTAAAAACTTACCATGCTAGAATCATGCTAACATGCTATTTCTTGTTGGAAACCTTCAGGCTAGAAACATGCTAGAAATATGTTAACAACTTGCTAATTCACTTTAAAAACATGTTAATCCATGCTAGAATCATCATTGCAAAATCATAATCAATGTTAAAAAAGCCTAACAACGTGCTAATTCATGCTATAAACATGCTAGCCACCTGCTAAGTCATGTTGGAATCATGCTAACAACATGCTAATTCATGCTAGATACATGGCAATCCATGCTAGAATCATGATAGAAAGCTAATCACTGTTAAAATCATGCTAACATGTCAATATGCTGGACTTTAGCGTTGTGAACGGGTGTAGTAACAAGCAAACAAAGAAAACAAAGCACACATACAGAACATTTCATAGATAAGATTTGTTTTTCAAGTTTTGGTATGTTACAAACTTTTGTGCTAAACAATTACAAAAGTTGTCATCTAAGTGAAGTAGAGGCTAGTTTTTGAAGTAACTTATTTGGGAGCCTGTATAAAGAAAGATAATTTAGTTAGTCAGTTTCACTCCCACTCCTACCACCCAGACAAAATAATGGTAAAATCTATATAGGATACACGACTGGCTGGAAGTGTGGTATCTATATAGCAGCATTTTTTTATCACACTGTATAACAATAATTAATGTTATTACAGTACTGTGACGATTGTGTTTAGGGTTAGGGTAGGGGTAGATGTTAAAAAATACTATTTGTGGGGTAATTTAATAAAAACATCAATAATACTCAGCACAACTACTGTTTTTGCATTACTGTGATGGTTGGATTTAGCGGTGGGGTTGGGGTAGACGTTAATAAAATACATTTAATGGGAAATTTGATAAATAATACAACATAGCAAACACCCAAAATAATGGGTAACTCTGTAAATTTACATCCATAACTTGCATTTTGACTTTAATGATTTTTTGTTTGGTACCAAATGTTATATTTATTCCTGGTTATAATAACTAAATCAAATGGAATGAAAACCATGTGGAAACCTCTAACAGACTTCTTTCAAAATCATAAAAACAAAATTATCTAAAACTTGGATTTTACATGTAATTATATGCATTAGTGCGTGTGTGAGAAAGTAAAATTATTTATTTATTTATTTATTTTATTCAAAGCGCACTGCATTTGCAGTTGTGTAATGGCTTCACTGTGTGCTCAGCTACTTTGCTAACCTTCTCATGATTGTCAACTGAAAGGTTTGTGGTCACTTGTCCACCGTCCCTCATCCTTGTCTTGACAAAAAGATTCTCCCCCACCCCCTTTTTAACTGCTCGTAGAAACGCAAACAATGGTAGCCTGATGTTGTTGCGTTAACAGAAATGTGTTGCCATGGTTTTAGAGAACTGTAAATGGAAAATCTTTGTGTCCACACATCTTTGTAATGTATTTGAGTGCTTTGTTGATTTGCTCAGTATGGAGAAAGGAAAAAAGTGAAGTATGCTGAAAGATTAGATCAGCATAAATGCAATATCTGCACAAGATATCAGATGGTAAAGGTAAAACAAGCATCCCAGTCCAATGTAAAAACTTGCACACAAGGCCTTGGAAACAATATTTTGTCTTCATGCAACGAAGTAAAGAAGTTACTATGAGGAGACACATTATGCATTTTTGAAATGGTGGAATCATAAATTTGGCTTGACATTTTTTCTAATATTTTGGGAGGCATATGGCTGTATGTATAAGTTCATATCTTATTGGTGCTGTTTCATAACACCTGCAGCCATAAGCATAGTTTGCTGTATAAGTTATGTGTACAATAGTATTGTAAATGTCCAAAGGGAGTATTGTTATGTTCACTAAACTATAATGCAGGTGATGGATTTTATTTGTTGTTGACTCATATTGAAAGCTCTTGTTTAGAAGTTGTTAGACTTATAATAGGGATAAAAAGAGTTGATGGGTTTTTGCAAAGTTTGCAAAGTGCCTAGTATCATGTTAAAAAAAAAAAAAAAGAAGAGAGTTTTGCCAAAAATGCAAAACGACAGGTTTGTGTCAGAGAATTTGCATACAGTATTCCTCGAACAGCATATTTTATTTTCTTTTGGGACTTATTGCATCCGGATGGACCAAAGTAAACACACTTTCCTTTATTCTGTATTATCTGCAGAACAGCATGCTGCGCAGCATTCACGTTGTGGATAAACAACATGAATCAGATTTTATGCAAAGCAGTCCAAAATGTTGCTCACAAAGACTACTGCAGATCTAAAATGTAGAGATGATTTATAAATTCAAGTTTTTTTATTTATATTTTTGTTTATGATTGAAGAAAAAGCTTAAATTTGATTACAAAGTAATACTTGTACCCATGTTGCCTAGACAAACTAGACAATTTTGTGTTTGTGTGCTTAAAGCAGGATCATAAGTTTGTGGGGTGCATATATATATATATATATATATATATATATATATATATATATATATATATATATATATATATATATATACACACTGTATATATATATACTGTATGTATATATATATATATATATATATATATATATATATATATATATATATATATATATATATATATAATTATATATATACTGTATATATGTGTGTGTGTGTGTGTGTGTGTGTGTGTGTGTAAATATAAAAACAAGAGGGCAAAACATGCAATTATTAATAATTATAATCAATCACACAGTTTAATACACAAACTGAATTCTGTGGTCTTGTGAGTTCACTTTCACCATAAACAACAAAATGTGTAAATAGTGTAAATAACAGATTTGTTTATTGAGCTGTGCAGATTGCTTCAGTGATTATAGTGATATATAGTGCATAATTTGTGTTGTGAGTATAGAGTGACTTGAGTAGAGTGACAATTTTTGACAGACCTTAACATTGAAGCTTGTTTTTTATAATTTATATCCCACATGTAATAGTTTTGTTTTTTATACTACCAAGTGCCAAGTTTGTTTAGCTTTCCCGCACACATTGTTTCTATTAGTCTGTTAATTAGTGTTAATTACCATTATTACAATGTCGACAGCAATAATCAACACTAATGAGTTTGTCATTATGCATTTCCCACCTTGTAATAACTTCTTTATTCCTTTCTTCCTTTTTTTTTTAGTTCTTGGTTATGTGCATTGTGAAAGGTGTTGTCCGAATGCATCTGTGCCGTCTTGACTTGATTACTTATCAGTAATATGCAGGTTTGTGTAAAAAAAAAAAAAAAAAAAAAAAAAAAACATTAACTGTAAATAAACCATGTCATAAAATTTGTCCTTACAATGTTTTAAAATATTGAACATTGACATCAATTCCTGGGGCAAATTGTACCGTAAATTAAAAAGGTAACTTCTGCCTCTAGTGTGAAGGGATAATGAATATATCTGTCAGTCTAGTGATCCTTATTTTATAGAGGTTTTACAATGTAGACTGTAAGCTATAAGAAAGCAGTAACAATATTTCAGATTGTGAAATCATTCCAGCATATCAGGCAGGCAGGAGAGTAGTGGTTAAACTATGGTGTAGTTCTAGTTCAAGTAAAACAGATTCAGTTCAGTTTAATAGAGTAGTCACTCTTGAAGAATGATTCACTAAAGACCAGCTTGACCAACCCCAACCAAACAAGCCAGAGGCAACAGCGCCAAGAAACCAAAACTTCATTAATTGACAGACAAACTTTGGGGGAAACCAGGTTCAGTTTGGGCAAGTTTTTCTCTTGCCAAATATAAAACGGTAGAGCTGCATTCCAAGATGTCGGAGGGCTTGAAAACAATAATCAATCATCATGGAGAAGATGAAAGTCCAAGTAGGTCACCAGGCGGGTGTTCAGACTAGCCGATCAATGGGTTTTGTTTTCTTGACTCGTCGAGGACCATGAGAACCATTTGCTCCGGATACTGGTTGGATCCAAGATTATGTGAACCTCTAGATGAGGAGAAACAGACAGACTAACATGAGCATCTGTCACAGTGCCTTTTGGTAATATGTTACTGGCTCCAATTGCCCTGATTAATGCAACTTCGCAACCCTTTACTGCAGGGGTGTCAAACCTCACAGTTTAGTTCCAACCCTGCTTCAATACACTTACCCGGAGGTTTAAAACGAGCCTAAATGACTAAATTAGTTTGATCAGGTGTGTTTAATTAGGGTTAGAGCTAAACTGTGCAGAGCTGTGGCCCTCCAGGAACTGAGTCTGACACTTAAGTTAAGCATTGTTTTTTTATATGATTGCTAGTGCAAAGAGATGTCTTTACTGTAGATTTAAATTGACAGAGTGTTTCTGCCTCCTGAACTTTGCTAAGAAGGCTGTTCCAGTACCATTTTTCGATTCCCAACAGCAAGTTCTCAGTCTGTAATTACTGTAGCCGGAGATGGGAGAAGAGGAGGTAGAGCTTGGAGGGAGTCGAGTCTCCTGACCCCAGGGTGGAGGAAATTGTCCTTGAGCCTACTGGTTCTGGCTCAGGGACTGCGCAGTCTCCTATCTGACTGCAGCAGGCTGAAATAGCTGTGAGATTGGTGGGATCCTGCAATCCTGATGGCTTTTTGGGTCAGACAGGAGTGGTAGATGTCTGAGAGGGCGTTGAGTAAGACACCAGTGGTTTTCTTGGCTGTTCTCACAATTGCAGAATCTTCTGACATGACGCGGTGCAGGCTACGTACCACATACCACGATGCAGCAGGTCAGGATGCTCTCGATGGCACCACTGTTGAAGGTGTACATGATAGAAGGTGCGGCTCTTGCTCTCCTCAGTTTGTGGAGAAGGTACATGCGTTGTTAAGCTTTTCTGGCCAGTAATGCAGTGTTGTGATTTTGTAGCAGCGGGCAGCTAGTAAAGTGCTGTTCAGGTAAACCTCACTCCTCTGATCTCTATAGGTGCTCTAGTGACAAATGCTAGAGGCCATGATCTTTACACTCCTTGTTAGAGCTCTCATGTGGAAGGTCACTGGCTAGATCCCAGCTCGGAACTGCAACCCTGCTGGTCCTACACCACCCAACCAGCTCTAAGACAAGTCTTTGGAGATGTGCACTTCTAGGAACTTGGTGCTGGAAGTATTTTGATTGGCTAGTCTCACAAAGCCAGACTTTCAGACAAACTGCAGATTATCTAGGCCCAGTCCCACCTTTCATTGACCAATGACTTGTAAAGCAACCAATAAGGGCTTGTTTTTTTCGATGCCATGTTTAGGGGTGAAAAACTTTCCCAAGTCCATATACCTATAATTACAGAGCAGATCATTTTTTGGTGTACATGCTTTCACACTTGGATTGTTTTGAAAACTGAGATATTTCTCAAAATACGTCCATGCCTGTATTTTTGTTCTTGTGAAACATCAGCCATTGACAAAATACTATTTCAATCGAAAGTTCACATCTTTTATAAAACAGTGAACGTCATAAACTTTTGAAAAAGAGTTGGTCCTGATAACTGCTCATTTTCACAGCTGTAAACATGTCAGTGTTTCTTTGTCCATGAAGATGTTTGACGTCATGTCAGCTTTGTTTCCATTAAAAAACATCCCACACACATCTCATAATGACTTTGAAACTCAGATTTTTCCCTTTTTGTCCGCCTTATGCTTTAGACATTTAGCCAACAGTGTGTGGTTGTGACTTCTGAGGCTGAGACTATTGTATGTTTGACTCCAGCCATCAGCTCCAAACTAGTAGCTCTGATCCTGTGATTAATATGTTGCTGGTGGGCTATGATTAGTGACGCTGACAGGCCATGCATCTCGGCTGCCACCATCCCTCTTTCGCGCTCTCTCTTTGGTGTAACCTTTCTCTCCGTGCCACTCTCCCTCAGCAGGGAGCATTCCCTACAATTTATAGTCCATCAGGGCTGCTCCGTCTCCAGCTTGCTTCCATAAAAGAGAGAGAGAAACAGAGAGGTGCTAATGGAGCCTAGCTCTTATCACAGCCCGGGAGAGGTATGATGTGGAAGGGGATGACGAAAGATGAGCTGGAAAGAAAGTCGGATGCTTCCGCGGCTTGCTGCAACTTGGTCGATATGAGGATTTGAATGGAAAAGGCCTTCCAGATGCTGCGGAGGAGGCTCATTGAGTCTCATTTTGGCTCATGTGGTGGGGAGCGTTCACTTTGTCATTCATTCAAAGACCGGTGTGCTCATTCACGTGCACACTCCCTGCCGGTGAAGTTTTGTCACGGTTATCAGCTTTGGACGTAGTAGCAGTGGTATCAGTGTAATGCAGGAGTTTGGAGTTCTTACCTGTAATCTGTTTCAAAGCCGATCTTTTAGACTGAGGGATTCCCTATGTAAATAGTGCTCTGTTTACACAGTGTGTCCAAGCCTTTTCCTTTGAAATTACCTCTGTGAAGTGGCCAGGCTGTTTTGGCAATGCAGTCAAAACAGCGAGCGGCGTTCGCGATTTCCCTCCACTCCAACTTGTTCTTTCTTCCTTCGGCCCCGCGGCTGTGTGACTAACACAGACAGAGTCTTTTTAAATCAAAATCAAAATAAACTCTCCTTAGAGAAGGGCGAGTGGCCTTTGCCTGTCTGTTTTTATTAGTTAGGCAAAAAAATGAAGGGGAGCTTGACTGCGCTTTCCTGAGCGTGCAGAGATTCTGCCGCTTTCTTCGCACGCTGTATCAAGGAAGATGTCATGAAGTGTGAGGTTATCTAATCCCCGTTGTGTGCGAGGACGCACGACTCTGCATGTTAATGAACTCAGCTATAAGAGCAATAAAAAAGATATTAAACTGTATAAAAGAAACGCTCGGGGGAGAAAAAGAAGCCTGCATGGCAGATATCATAGACAGGGATGGTTGAACGCTTCATGAATTTGGAGATCTGTGTTTTTAATGTGTTGCTAGGGCTGCTTAGCCAAAAGATTCAGCATTGATGCACAGAAATAATTAATTATTCAATAATTTTTCATTATTTATAATGTTTGCGTTTGTTTCAAATTAATATTAATGATTAATAAAGTTTTCTTATAGTCAATGTAGAGGCCTGTTCTTGTTGCTGTTACTGTTGCAGGGGCGGATTTAGTGATTTGAGGGCCTAAGCAACTCCAGCCATGGGGCCCCAAGTCCTGAAATGCACCCTTTATACTTATATTTAGTTTTTATATATTTTGCAATTTTTTTAAATTACTTAATTTTCTTTTCTATGCTTTATCTAAATGTTATCTTTACATTTTAAACAGTTTTCATAAAATTAATTTACAACTAAAAATAATGAATATAGATTTTTTTTTTTAAATCTGCTGCACTGCTCCATGATGAGGAGTGGTGGATTTTTTATTATTATTATCATTATTACATAAAATAACATAACATAACATTACATAATAATAATAATAATAATAATAATAATAATAATAATAATAATAATAATAATAATAATAATAAAAACAGTAATAATAATATTAATATTAATAATAATATTAATATATTTTATTGTATATTAAATAATATTACATTACATAATAATCAGTTTAATGACATAAATTAATAAATAATAATTGTATTTGTTTGACTATCATACAAAATATGAGGTTATATATAGTTTTATAGGCACGGTTTATACTTCTAGGTATTTATTGGGGGTCCACAGTTGTCCTGGGAGCCTAAGCGACAGCTTACCTTGCTCATTGGTTAAATACACCCCTGGCTGTTATATATACAGTATGTCATATATACATATACACATATATCATCATATATACAGTATGTAGAAAAAAACTGTTGTATACTTTCAGTGAGACATACTTGTGTTACATACTTTAGATACAATTTAATTATTATTATTTTTTAATAAATACGTTTAAATTAAAATTCTAACTTGATATGCTTTAAATTTTATTTTATTTTCTGATGCCATACAATTCAGGTATTATTTAAAAAAAATGCTATTTCATTATTTAATAATATTGTAATATTTGCTTAAAGCATATTTAAATATTTAGCTATACTATTTGGGTTGGAATTGGGACAATTTGTGTTGAAATTGAGACAATGACGTACAGTAACACATGCTGAAAATAACTCACTCTGACATGACATACAAATATTTAAAGGGGCAGAGGTGATTGTCTTCAGAAACATTTTGCTGTTGTGTAGGATGAAAGTCTCTTCACATTCCAATAGTAATGTTTAAACTAAAGGATCAAAATGTATTTATGTGTATTTTTATATTCTGGGTAAGATTAAAAATGTTCATTCAATTAATTTTTTTTTGTTTATAATTACTCTATTACGACAGATATCTCAAACTTGTCAACAAATTTAAATGTGTATTCTTGTGCAGCCTCTTTACACAGACAGATACGTAATTTGCGCATACACGTGTAGGTGGCCACCTACAGCTGACAGAGAGACTTTAGACAAATTTTGCATCAATCTGTAAGACTTATTTCTTTTCTTGTATCCATAAAAAGAATAATTGTTTTTGAAAGGGCTTTTGCTAAATTACCGAATCAAAACTTTTCTAAATCCTGAAGAAAAATTTTAATTACTTTTGCACGCTGGAAGAAAATGACACTATGCAATTCAAAACAACGATCAGCACAATTGAAAATGAAATGTAAGTCACTCGTTGTCTTGTCAATATAAGTGAAATGTAAAGTGATGATAGGATATTTCAGCTTTTAGCACCTCTTATTTCTGATCTGTTTTTTATTTAGTTGAATAACGAAACAAAAGTAAATAGAGCTGTTCCGCCTAATTTATATTCGCACATTTGTTTATTTTTGAACAGTGACAACTTGTGACCTACTCCCTCTCTAATGTTACTTTGAATATTCAGTCTGAAATAGCATATAGGTTTGACTTAAAAAAAAAAAAAAAAACATTAGCTCTATTTAATTTACTGTGAACAATGTGAACAATGAGGAGAAAGACCGAATGTGCGAATAAAAAAACTACTTTATCCCAATACCAGTTTTGAGGAAATACAATTCCCGCACCCGCTGGCCTGTCAACAACTACACTGGACAAAGTGCGTGTCTCCATTGAGTTTTCTAACTGATGAATGACATGATCTAGTGTTATATAAGGTTGTCTATCCTCATTACCGTTTGTGCGTTCATGACTTAAGGAGGTGTGGCTTTGGATGGCAAGGGAGTGACGTCGATTTCTAAGCTATTATGCTAACGCTAGCATTCTGGCAGATCACCTACTGCACCTTTAATATTTTCTGGAATTATCATTATTATTATTTACTATATTTTTTTCATTTATTTTTTGCAATCACATTGCGACTCCCTCTAAATCAGAATAAACATACCTGTGACCTAAATGGAAACAACATGCAATCCTCTTTCTCATTCAACATGGGCCTGTTCAGTGACAGATTTCTGGTTCAACCATTGAGTGTAAGAGCAAGCTGTCAGACTCATGTTAGAAATATCCTCCTCTTGTGATTTCTTGATGTTACTGTGAGCCCAGGTGAGAATACCTCCCTCAAATATAGACCTGGGTGAATGTAACTGCTCTTCTTTCATCACTACATTCTCCTCCTGCTCTCATTCTGTGTGCTTTTCAGCTGCCCAGGTGGAGCTTCTCCTTTACCCCTGTCCGTCCTCAATGCCCCTGCTGTCAGAGCTTCAGGATTCCACTGTTCCCTGCTTTACCACACTCTGCTCTATGTTGTCTGACATTTAAAATAATCACCTTGTGCTTCTTGAGACTGAAAGGGGAAAAGAATGAAATATGAGAAAGTGGAATGAACCAATCATCAGATCAATCTAAAAATAAACCCTTTACCTTAAATATACTTGTATTATATATAGCTCTTATATATATATGTATACATATCTTATATATATATATATATATATATATATATATATATATATATATATATATATATATATATATATATATATATATATATATATATATATATATATATATATATATATATACATATGTCCGTTTGTTTTGGTTTAGATGGCAGTCTCCGTGAGGAGCTGCCGTTCATATTATAATAAATATTTTAAAACTACATCGGTTCTCCGCCTCCTTCTTCCCGGCGGCCAAAGGACCGTGAACTTCATTACATATATATATACACACACACACACACACACACACACATACATATATATATATATATATATATATATATATATATATATATATATATATATATATATATATATATATATATATATATAATATTTTTAATAAATTTGATTGATGTATTGAGGAAAAGTTAATTTGATCCAGCAAAAAAAAAAAAAAGATGTATGTAAAAATGGTGCTGTGGGACCCCGGAAGACTAGGCCATAGCTTCAGGCCATAGCTAAATGGGATTAAAAAAAAATAATCTTATAAACTCAAAAATAAAATTTGTTACATTTAATAAACACTGTTTTAGTGAATTGCAGATGATTAAAGAAAAAAGACAACATTTTCAATCCATAAAAATGTTTACTATCAGCAAATGGGAATTTTTGTAAATGTGTGTGTGTGTGTGTGAGAGAGAGTAAACAACTGTATATTATTAACGCACAATGAGAAAAAAAATTGTCATCACACAAGTACAAGCTTTACACAAGTACAAGCTTCATAAAATCCAAAAGTTTGCCGTGAACAGCTGAGACCCTGAAATCCAGTAATTTTGTCATTTTTTTTTTTTCAACCTCAGTTTGTCGATGTGTTCTCAGACTTTTGGGGCTCCAATGTTCATATCACTTTTCAGCTTTCAGACAAACTCTTCCACCTTCATTCATTTTGAAAGCAAACAGAACCCGTGCCTTCCCATGAGTCAACAGCTTTTGTGCATGTTAAGCATAAGAGGGAGAGAGAGCTCTTTTTTGAGGTGTTTGTGTACACGACACAGCCAGACATTTAGGGAATGAGTTGCTTTAAAGTGGCCTCGTAGTTCTCTCAGTGTTACGGTTTCAGCGAGGGGCTCTTTGCGGGTGATTTATTGGTCTAAAGTGCTCCTTCCTGATTCCATCCATTTTCTTTTAACTCAACTCATCTTCCCTGTGTGCTACACTTTGGCTTTGTTGTTTTGCTCGATCTCCCTTACTCTTTTAACTCCTTTTACTGGCTTTCTTCCATCTATCCATCCATCCTTGCAGTATTTTTTAGAAATCCCATTTTTTTTCCTCCTCCTCTTCTCCTCTCTCTCTCTCTTTCTCTGTCTCACTACTGATTTGATTTGCTTGCGTGACGGTGTGTGTTTTGAACCCCCTCGGGGCCGGCAGTTTTGGGTCGGGAGTGTGTGTGGGTTTGATTCCTCGCAATCGTGTCCAGAGTCACTCTCGCTTAAGCAGACAAACCAGATTAGAGTCGGCTTTCCTTTTCTGCCAACGCTGTAAACTGACAGTAAATTATCCTGGTTAGTTTACACGCAAAACAGACTTACTGGATTCCAGGAACCAGGATGCATTTTGTTTAGACAAGTTCTCAGCGGCATGGCGTAATCCCATCTACAATGCAGATGAAGTGTGTGGAAAGAAGAGGGAAAAAGCGGGCATGACTGGGCATGAGGCGAGAGGATAACTCTGGACAGCTGCTCTTAGGATTAACAGCACACTTTGAACTGACACTGGGATATGAGATGTCATTTTTCTGTGGGTTTCAGCGAATGCATCGCAATGCTAAAAATACCAGCTGTAAACAGTGGGACACCGAAAAACTTTATCAATGGATGAGGGTTGATAAAAATGTAATGATTTTTAGAGTAAATGACTTTAAAACAGAATAACATATATGCAGTTTTGTATTTTGATTATTAATTTACATGATAGCATGGATTTTAGAGAATCAAAAAAATATGTGTTTTTGAAAACAACAGTCATATTTTGGTATAATGGGGATGACAAATATAGTTTATGCATCTTCCAATTATGGTCAAGTACTGTCATGTGCACATACTATGCTGTAGTTTTGTTGTTGTGTCTGTCAAGTAGTGGTCAAGTAGTGTTTCTTTAAAAAGCAATATCGCCAACTATTGGCCCGGCATAAATAATCTGGTGTTTTTAGTCTTTTTTTTAATTTTTTTAATCTGTTTGAATAATTTAGACAACATTGTCATCTTTACATAAAACTTTTCAAACAACTTTTCAAGTAAAATAATTTCTGCTACTGCATTTTGTTTTTATTGTAGCGTTCAAAATAAGGGACACATTATCTCATTGATGGCGTGATTGTAACTAAGTTTAATTCAGCATTTAATTTTTTATAAGATACTCTTTGAAAAAATGTGTTATTTTACATAAAGTAAAAAATTAGGTGTTAAATTACAGAAATTTATCATAAACTAATTGGCATTAAATTACAGAAATGTACCATAAAAAAACAGACATTAAATTCCAGAAATTTACAGAAAGTTAAAATTTAAGGACATTTCTGTAATTGTATGGTAATTTTCTGTAATTTAATGTTTGCTATTTTAAGTTTTTCACCCTAGTTGCCAGAAAAAAAGTGAAATAACAGATTTTTTACAGTGTAATTAATTTTAAAAAATGTGTTTGTGTATATATATATATATATATATATATATATATATATATATATATATATATATATATATATATATATATATATATATATATATATATATATATATAAAAATTATTATTATTATTGTTATTTTTTAACAAGCAGTTTTTTTGTATTTAGGGATATTTTTGACAGATTATTAAAGTGATATAGTTTTATGCAAATGTTTTTTTTAAAATCCAAATTATTTTCATTAGTCTATTGGACAATAATTTATTTATTTTTTCTTTAAAGATTTTTTCTTTAAGATATAAATGTGCACAGATACACTACATGTACAGTTATAAATATATATGTCAGAGCAGATATCAACTTTCCCCAAATTTAGTTTAAAAGCAAATATGCTAATAAGCTTGAAAAGTATTCTGAAATAACAAGCTACAATATTATTGCCTATTTAAATTGCATGTCTTTAATAAAAATATTCTAAGCCAGTGTAAACATATCTTTTCAAAGAAGCATTAGGGGATCAGAGTTTTGACATTCATGATGATTCCTATTGCTAGTTAATAATTCTCCAGGGCTCAATAGCTTCCCCTCACCCAATTAGTATTCTAAACACAACATATGCTATCTTTTTTTTTTCAGCGGTATGCTACTACTGTAGTACACATGCTCACATGAAAAAAAAGCAGTCCTTTTTATAAACACACGGGCATGACTGAAAACATTCTCTTGTTTAATATCCTCCCTTCTGGCGTTTACAACATGCAGTTAAACAAACAAAAAGCTCTGCATCATGAAATCCTCCATGTTTACATCTGCCCACGTGCGTGACTCAATAACATAAAACAAAGCACTACTTTACTGCCTCTGTATTTGGCTGAGATGTCATTCGTGTAGTTTTTTTTTTTACTTTTGCCATGTTTACATGTCCAGCATGCGTCATTTGTCAAGCAAACGTCAGAGTCGAGAAGCAGTAAATCTGTCTTTGTGTGAAGGATTCATGGCTTCAGGACATGGGCTAAACACCTGTCTGAAGGTTTCTCCACCTGCTCTCTTTTCTCTCCTTCACTGGTGCGCAGTTTTCAGCATCCTGCCACTTTCAATGAGGACTGCAAAGAGGATTTTTGTGTCCTTCTGTCCATCTCTCAGCTGAGAAAATCCTCCGTTTGCCAGCCCCACTTGGAGGACGCAGAAGGAAATCCCTGCCATTTCCCCCACACCAGAAACCTCCCTCTGTGAGAGCTTAGCTCTGCTCCAATCCCACAAACAGCCGTGTTTTTCTAACAGTAAAGGATTGGGCTTGAATTCAGACAGGATGAGTGGGAGAACTCCATGCCATCAACAAATGTAGCAACTCAAGTGGCGTATTACTGGAACTTAAAACTCATTGTGTTTTATGAGTCCTAAGAACATTGCATTCTGAACGTGTTGATTGTTGATTATAGGGCAGATATTCGCTGTAAATTTGAATTAAAGTCGTACCTGCTGTGGTAAGTGGTGCAAATTGCCTGCAAAAGATAATAATAAGGCATAGCCAGTCTTGCCTGCAAGTTGCTTTGGATAAAAAAGCTTCCTAAATTAATATATATGTTAGGGATAAAGTACATCCAGATGTTGTTACCCCAGAATAAAGCCCGACATACTTCTCAGCAGCCTGACATGAAACCGAGGGCTGTTGTATAACACTTAAGGCCTTTATTCTATGAAAACAACTGTCTTGTATGCACTTTATACCATTTATTAAATGTCTACTTGTCACAAAAAATACAAACTAGATACAAAACATTGTTTTAAGCCGTAATAGTATATTAAATCTTTAATTAAACACAAAGCTGACAGAAACGAAAACAGCTGATGGAGTATTCACAAACTTACGTATTATTCATTAACAGGACATCACCAAAAAGTAAAAAAACTATGGTGTGACAGACATGCAGATACATACATTATGAATGTGGCTGCATGTATATGGATTTGAAGTTATTCACTGATGGTCTAGGTGATTTGAGGTTCCCATATGAGCCTGTGTTATTTAGCAGTTGTTATCCTGGCATAACATACCTTGGAATGTTGTGACTGACCAATCAGACTACTGTGTAGCATATATAAACATATATAATGTTTATTTGATATTTTATTTAATAGCATGGAAAACACACATACTTGTAATTCTAATGCAATCTCTCTGCAAATTGTAACTTTTTGATTTAGTGGCTGATCATTTGAATTCGTATGATCACATTTGTACACTTTAGGACAATTTGCTCATCTTCCTAGGACAATTGGGTTAGGGGTGTGCCAGCTAAGTAAGTCATTCTGAAATCATTTTGAAATGTTAATTTGGTGCTCTATTATTATTATTATTATTATTATTATTATTATTATTATTATTATTATTATTACTACTACTACTACTACTACTACCACCACTACTGCTACCACTACTTCTACTTCTACTACTACTACTACTACTACTACTAATAATAATAATGATTATAATAATAATAAGGCAAGGGAGGTTTATTTATATAGCACATTTTATACACAATGGTAAATCATGTAAGTGCTTTACATAAACAATAATAAAAGAAACAAGAAAATAAAATGATTAAAAGAATTAAAGTGATTTAAAGTTCCTGGATGAGCCTGAATTATTTGTTTTCTTGGGATAACATACCTTGGAATGTTGCAACTGACCAATCAGAAATTAATTACATATATAATTAAATGCAGGTATTTAATAAGTCATAAGTACAGTGTAAAAGCATGTATTTACTCAAAAAGTACATTGTAGCAAACCATTAATTTCGGTGTGGGTACATATTAGTTAAGGCCACTTAATGTAAAGCATGGCTATTATTATTACTATTATTATTATTATTATTATTAAAAATAATAATATTAACAACAACAACAACAACAACAACAACAACAACAACAAACAACAACAACAACAACAACAATAATAATAATAATAATAAAAAATAAATGAATAAAATGAATAAGTCTTTCTGAATGCTATTTTTGTGAAACAACTTTGCAAAACTAAATTTTGTGTAGGATTTCTTGATTAATAGGATATTCAATAGAGCATCATATACTTCAAGTAGGAACACAATGCATATCTTTACATGCCAAATTGTCTTGGTCAGCCTTTATTCTATGATTTAATCTATAAGTGTCATAGTGAATATTTGTCAGATGCATTTCTAGACTAAATCAAACGAATAAACTAAAGTGACTGAATAAAACAGTTAGTACTTTTGTTTCAGAGATTTTGGCAGGGCTTTTTAGCTTTGTCAGCCTCTTTTTCTTTCCCAGAGTGTTTCTTTCCAAACCTAATAGGACGATTTCATGATAAAGTATCTATTGACAGACACCAGTTGAAAGCGTTGGTTCCCATGGTGATTTCACAGATCCACGTTCAAGTTTCCATTGTGTTCCACAGCCTTGAAGGACTCGCGCTGTTCCTCTCTGTCGCTCTGAGAGTTTCTCTTTGTCTCTCTCTGTCTTTATGTCTTCAGATTAAGACTCGTTTTGTAGATGTAGTTGGCTGGTAAGTGAGGTCAGCTTGTGCTTGTAGGTGTTTGTTTTTATTAAATAAAAAACTTTAAACAAGTAAGTTTAAATGGGATTACTTTAGAAACACAAAATCCAGTAGGGTGCTGTAATGTGTTTCTAGCACAGTAACGTGTCTGAGGAGTTTCAATTATTCTACAGCCAACAAAACACATTTTGTGCAACAAACTCAACCTCAATTATAAATAAGACAATTATAGATTTGCTGCTGTGAGCAATATTATGCGATTATGCATAATACACATTCTTGCTTTTGTGTGAAGACTATTACAGCTGTGGTTTCTTACCCTGTTGCTGAAGGTGCACTAAATGTTCAATTTTCATGTGTTGCTTATATGACTTTTTTGAGCTGTGTTCAAAATCTTATTGTATACAGTTTAAATAATACATAAAGTTTAAAAACATCATGCATGTGTATGCATTTTTTATTTAGTCAGAATTATAAATGAATTCAGATAAACTGCTGTTTGAAGTCTGCGTTGCTTCTCTATCGATCATTATCTTGAACCAAGGCATTTTTAAAAAAACAGAATTTCCACTCACTGAGTATTTTCTCTCTTTTTTAATGATGCAGACAAAATCGTTGCAAACAACTTTTATGTATTGAATTCAAACTCAAAGCTCAAATTCATTGTTTACAACCCCTTAACTTGAAAAAATTTAGTAAATCCAAGGAATCATCTTTGAATCATTTTTTTAGTGCTGTTTTGCCTGTTTTTCAGATGTGTGTGTCCAGATACTGTTGTATATGCTTCCCCGACAGAAAATTTTGCCATTGTCATTTGCTAAAAACAAGTACTTTTACAGTACTCTATTTTAATGTTACAAGACAACTGTTTTAATCTGCTAAAACTTTGAATAATTATTCTAAAAATGTGAATCCTTTAAAAATGATAGATTTTTTTTTTAAATAAAGAAAGATCTTCAAAAAAAATTATTGAAATCTCTTCACTCGATTGAATGAGCATTATAAGTAGTTATGAGCTGACAGATATGGTCTAGTAAGGGCCTTCTGCATTTATAGGCTCAGAAGGCTGTTATCATCTCTCCAAATGGATAATCAGTTATAGATCACACATGGCTTCGGCTGAGGGTTAACAAAAAATATTTATATTATTTATGAAATTTCCCTTTAATTGTATTTTATTAATCCCTACCCCAAGCCTAAATCCAACCATCACAGTAATGTAAAAACAGATCTGGATCTCTATTAGTATAGCTGATTAACCATTAGAATTATTTATATTATTCATTAATTGTATTTTATTAACATCTACCCCTTCACTGTAAAAATTATTTGTTCACTCAACTTAAATTAGTTTAGTCATCTTGTTGCATTGACTCAGTTAAGTTTTATTCACTTGATTAAAATATTTAGTTGACAAAAAAATTGACCCAACTGCTTATTTCAGGTTAACTAGTCTTGCAAATTTTATTTTTAATAGGTTAACTTACATTATCAAGTTAGCAGAACTTGCCAAGTTTAGTTTAAATATTAACTTACATTATCAAGCTTACTGAACTTAATCTAGCAAATTTACTCAATTAGAAATAGAACAGACAACGAAATATGTTACACATTTTATTAAAGGTCTTTACTCCCAATTTAGCAATTACACTGTCACATTATGATACACAGTCAAATGGATCCAAACGCAAGTAAAAGTTTATTAACAATAAATAGTTCAGCAATAGTGCAAACAGTGTGCCTACAAATCATTACTTGCGTTATGGCAGTGCTTCAGCTTTTTGTGACTTATGACAATTCGTTGATTGGTTGTAGTGAAACTTGCAGCTCCCCTTAATTTATCAAGACCAAATGTTTTACACTGCTACGCGTTTATACTAGGAATGATACATTGACAATTAGTTCATGTATATCATTGTACAAGGTATAACACACATTCGAAGAAGCATTACTTGCCAAATGTGATGACTAAACAATTTTAAAAATCTAGTGAAAAATTTCTCATGTGTCCAACTTCTTCTGTTGTTTAACCAGCAGTTGGCAAACTTGCAAATAATGCATATTCTGCCACCTGCTGGATTGGAAGTTTGAGGCTCAAATTAATGGATGCTGGTTCAGAATATGTTTTTAAGTTAAGTTAAAAAGCACTCTAGTACAGACTAGTTTAGACAGTTTAGACTAGCTCTTTCCAGGTTTAGTTGAAATACCAACTTTGTTGTTTCAACTTACAAAATCATGTTCTGAAACTAAAATGTAGATTCATTTTTTACAGTGTACCCCAACACTAAACCCAACCGTCACAGTAATGTAAAAACAGATCTGCATCCGGAGTCTTCTCTATTAGTAGAGCTAATTAACCATGTGGATTGATGATAACAGTCTTCTGAGCCTACCAGTAGGCATAGAAATGCTCCTACTGGCCCATATCTATCAGCCGATAACCACTGATAATTTCCATTTAATCGAGTGCTAACATTCGAAGCAAGTGGAAAAAAAAATTGATTTTTTTTTTAAATGTATTTTTATTGTTTTGGTTTTATATATTGTTTATTGTTATAAAATTGTGCATGGTAGAAAAGTATTATTTATAAACCCTTAAATTAATTTGATTTATTTTTGCCTTGAAATATAGCTGCATTCATGCTGATATAGCTTATAGAGATATAAAGGATATATGAAATCATCAAATTGCATCTGTCTAGCAACTGCATACAGCAAACAAACACACAGAATAAACAATCATTCGCTTATTAAACATTAATTCGAATTGTGGGATCATATCCAGCAGCTCACCATACCACTCAGTCACTGAGATCTCCTGGGCTTATCCTCCCGAAAAAACACAACTCCAAAGAGAAGGGAAATGTAGCAGAGTGACTCGGAGCATATTGAAATGTCCATTCTGCTTCAAAACTTTGATTTGGGTGCCATCAGTGCATAAAATCCCACTTCAACATGAATCGATTAGAAGTTATGTTTTCTGAAAGTTTTTTGAAAGTAATTTTTGTCTCTAAAAGTAAAAAAGTAAAATCTCTTTTTTTTGTAGTAGTACAAATATCTAAAAAAAAATTTAAATAAAAATCTTGACTAAAAGTAAACATATGGTTTAGTTCTCAGAACTAATTTGTCAAAAGTATGTGTATGTAAAAGTATGTTTCCCCCTTAAAATAAACAAAAATAATTGGCCGATGTTGTAAAATAACTGGTCACATTTTGTTTTAACCAACCCTTTGCTTCTTATTAATAGCATTGGATAAGATCTGGAATGTTGAGTAAGATCATGCAGAATATGTATTTTTAAGTACTAACCAATATCTTAATAATATTCAAGTAATATGCCACTGGATAATAGTGAAAATTGTCTAACCAAATAATCGTATTAAAAAATAAAACCAAGATAATTTTGACTACCCCATTGGCAGATAATTTAGCTAGTTTTAATGAAAAACCCACCTAATTTTGAGTCATTATTTCAGAAAACAAAACTATATTCTTAACATGTCTGGAAGTTTCATTTATTTCATTATTTTTTTTTACAGTGCAGAACATTTCAACTGGATGGGAACCCACCAACTGCTGAATATACAGTTGAAGACAAAATTATTAACCCCCCTTTGATTTTTTTCTCTTATTTAAATATTTCACAAATGATATTTAACGGAGCAAGGAAATTTTCACAGTATGTCTGATAATATTGTTTCTTCTGGATAAAGTCTTATTTGTTTTATTTCAGCAAGAATAAAAACAGTTTTAAATTTTTTAAACACCATTTTAAGGTCAAAATTATTAGCCCCTTTAAGCAATTTTTTTCGATAGTCTACAGAGCATTGTTACACAATAACTTGTCTAATTACTCTAACCTGCCTAGTTAACCCAATTAACCCGGTTAAGCCTTTAAAGATCATTTTAAGCTGTATAGAAGTGTCTTGAAAAATATCTAGTCAAATGTAATCTCATCATGGAAAAGATAAAATAAATCGGTTATTAGAGATGAGTTATTAAAACTATTATGTTTAGAAATGTGTTGAAAAAAATCTTCTCTTTGTTAAACAGTAATTGGGGGAAAAATAAATAAGGGAACTAATAATTCAGTGGGGCTAATAATTCTGACTTCAACTGTATGTAGCTTTAGCACACCCCCACTTGCTCAAGTAGATAAAAAGTGATGAATATGTGGGCACTGCAGACATTCTGTTAAGCGCATGAAGGGATTGACGGAGCCGGAGCCCTGGCATCAATTTTCATTCTCAGGTCCTCAAAAACGCCCAGAGATACCGAGAGCCACTCGAGCATCCAGATCTCCCACAGACAGAAGATGAGCTAGCAGGCTCTTTTAATTTTAATCCAGAGAAGATGGAGAGTTGAGCCCTGCCCTCTCTTTCTCTCTCGTTCTCTTTCTCTCTCTCTCACTCTCTCTGTTTCTCTCTCTCTCTCACGTTCTCAGCCTCTGGCAACAGTGTCAGTAAAGGAGATCATTGTTCTCTTCGCTCCTCGCTTTCAATCCACTCCCTCTCAAGTCCCCCTAAAACCCTTCATCCTCAATCAGTTCTCTGTGTTTCCAACAATGACTTATAATTTTAGCGACTTCACACGGTGTGCAATCAAACGGGTTCTTTTTTTTTCGTAAGGGTTGATTGTGTCCCAGGCGTTATACATACACACACACACATATGGCTGATAAACAATATGGCTAATGAAAAGACCATAAGGACCCGGGTTTCGTGACAAGGAAACAAAGCCTCGTGAATGAATATGCCAGCTTTCTAATTACAGACAATTGACATTTCCCAGTCCTCTGGGGTATCGACGCTAGGCTGACAGTAGCAAATGCCAGCACAGAGAACTTCTCCGTTACAAAAGATATTCGCTTCAATGTTTGTCGAGAGTCTAATCAAACAAATTTATATTCATGGCTGGTGACCTAAGTAAGTTGATTCGATGAATTTATGTACACATGGGAACGAGTCGTTTATACGTGCGTGCTCGTAGTATCAAGGACATTTATAAACTTCAGCTGTCTCTCAGGCGTTTGTGTCATGGATTGCTAATGCTAATTGTGGATCATTTTAGCTGTAAATGGCAGGTTTATACAACAAACACCTACATGGATCGTTTTCATCATGTGTGTTTTTTTTTTTTTGTCAGTTTAGAATTATGATTGTGAAGATATTCAAGTATGAAAAGCAATGCAGTAAAGTAGAGTAGAGATGGGGATTTGCTTGTTGCAATTATGCAGAAAGTTCTTAAATTGGTTGTGTGTGTGAGAGAATAAGAGCCTGTTTGCAGATTTGGATCAAAGGATCAGGAGTTTGCACTTTGTTTAATATGGCAGTGTGTTCCCAATTTATTTTAGGGAAGGAGCTCTTTTACTTGAACTTTGGCTGTTACAATCTGTCATGTTGCTATTAAACACACTAAAGTGTCTGTTAGTGTCTGTTAAATCTGTAAGTGTCTGTTAAATAAAAGAACGTTTCAATGTTGTTTCAGTAAGAGCAACCATACATAGAACATAGACTCAATCTAAAAACATAGCCCTATGTACGTTTCTGGAGATCGCGAATTATGTAGCCAGAGGTATGAACAGATATGGCTACTGAGAATGCACTTTACTGCTACTGCAAAGGCCGCCTTTTCATCATCAACATCAACACAGATGTATACAGAGAATCCAGAGTCATTGTCAGTAAACGAACATATGGTCAAAGGGCAGGCAGCAGACAAAAATAAACAATAAAACAAGGCAAGGGTCAAACATGGCAAGACAAGGAAAGCGTGTGTGTGCTACTTTTAAAGTGTGTGTTACAAATCAGCAGGAAACTGGAATAGATGTGAGTGTGGGGTGCATGACAGGATTTGTAGTCCATATGTTGACAGATTTGCAGTCCTGAGTGAAAGTGAATGATTCCCAGCGACCTACAAGCCTGGATCGCTGGTGATTGTGACATAATCATACCTTAGAATCTTATAGCGGCCCATGCCTATTACTGTCACCTCTGAGGAATTGAATATGTCCTAGCTAAATACAACTGTTTATGTCTTCTAAAAGTTACTTAGCTTTGGACGTAGTATTATAGTATCCTTTTATACACAGCCAGCAAAATTTAACCACTGCTTTTAACTCAGTGTTTGATTGATAGGTGAGTAGGTGGTCCTTCACAGTTGTTGTTTTTCGATGTGCTGGCACTTGCACTACAACCATAATGTGATCAAAAGTAGTTTCAACTACCTCCATTTGTCGTTTGATGTTTCTGAATCACAATTTTGACCCTTTTACACCTGTATTTAGCACCTTCATGCTGCAAACAGATTGCCAGATATGGATGTTAATGCCAGGCTTAGTGCTTTAAAGCCTTGTTCAAACTGTTTACGCACGTTAGAGCCGTGACACTTTTTGAATGATGAATAAAGAGAACTGACACTTGCTATGTAGACAGTCAATCCCTTAAATGCTGTGTTATTAAGCTTTTTGGCCCGGAATCCGTTGACAAGAGGAAACAATACAAGCAGCTTTTGTTGCCACTGTTTCTTTGAAGTCGACTCAGTGTCTCATGGCCTTTTTTTCCATTTATATACAATCTTTTTCTCTCAAAATATTTATTTTTGTCACTATCTTGGAATGACATGAATTGTGTTGGGTTCGAATCTTTTGCTTGAACACATCAACGTTGATACGGTATACGGTACATCATCAAATATGAAGTGCCGAAACTTGTGAAACATGAACGCGCCTTTCTCTTCAGACACTAGCGGAACATGGAGGATCACAGGACTGATCATGACACAAAGATGACGATCACTGACAAATGGAGATTCGGCTGTCACAACAATATCACAGCAGACCCAACCATGTGCTGTGTTTGTTCCTGTCATTTTTCAGATTTTTAATACAGTAACCTACACTGCAATATGGGATTTGCCAGCCGTTTGCTTTGAAAGGATGAATCAGCAAAGACTGAAATGTATGGTACTTTGTCAAACTTTGACAGGGACTTTGTCAGTAACTGTTACAGTTCATATGGACCAGTTTCTTCTTCATCCAGATCATAACATAATTCAAATTGTTACCTTGTTTTGTTTAGCTTGCAAAATATGTATTTAATTGTGTGTTGTAACTTGTAATCGCTCCACACAGCTTGTAATTACATATCTATTATAGATCAGTGCTTGTACTGTATCTCTCAGGTAAAATCTTTGTTGGGCTTTTCACTTATTGCGTCAAAAGTCCATGTAGAAAACACAACACGTGCTTCCTTTACCGATTTAAATGCGTTTCTAAACTCGCGATCCTCTGCGGTTTATCTTTGCTATAGCTGCCATCAGCTGTTTCTCACAAGCTGCGCGGTTAGTTTTCAAAATAGTTCAACTTTTGCTACTGTATTGATTAATATTGAATATGTGTTGTTGTTGTTATTACTTGGGGTTAGGTTAAAGAGTAGAGTAATATGCTGGTGTTTAACTGCATTGCTTTACTGCTTTCCTGAATTGGGCTCTCACATACTAAGTGTGCTACTTCATAGCCATGGTGGGTGTTTCTTGCTGTCTCGCACTGAACCCAGTCAACCAATCACAACAGAAAGGGTCATCGGACTAATCAAGCAGATTAGCTTTACGCTAAGGCGAGGTTTGGGAACAAATGAATTGCTGAACAAATCATATGGGGGTCGGTAGGATATTTAAGTAAAAATAAATGCATATTATAAGACAATGAAATTGCTTTTTGACTATGGATGCATATCAGACTGTTGTTGCAGACTCTTTCATAACCAAAATATGACCTTTTATAATGCAAAATAGAGGCTCTTTAACAGACCACCGCGAGAACCCCCACTAACTGTCACACAATAGCAACATGAATTTTCAGTGTGAACCAGGCTTAATGTACATTCCAAATCAGACATTTTCACTCTGAGAGTCAGCCTATTTTTGGACTCGTTCATCACTTTTATTGAAAAGTGAGCATGTTAAGTTGACAGAAATACTGAGGGCCTGATTGGCAAATGGCATTGGTCTCAAACTCATGTCATCTCTAGTGTCTTGGAGAATGTGCTTCACGCCACTAAATGACAGCTTGACATTTTACCCACGGGGAGACTTGCTGGCACAGCCGTTTTTACAATATATTACCTTTAATGGAGACCTTGCGGGTTAGCCAAAGAAGCTGAATCCACCGTAGAAGAATTTGAGGCCTTAAAACCTGTTCAACCCTTTTTCCCTTTTTTATAGAGGTCATGATAAAATCCACCATTCTGCTCCCATTGCACCAACTCAATACCCCAAACCTGTCTTTACGGTGCTTTCCAGATGTCCAAGAATGACGCAACACAGTCCTAACGATCTGTTCATGCATTAATTAACTCAAGCAGCCCTCAATATGCAAACATTTTTCTTTTTAATAGCTGCACTATAAAACAGGATGATAAAACGCTAATTTTGTCAACCGGGCCTCCTACAGTATATGCGAAATCTCTGAAGGCCTACAAATCTTAAAAGCTCGCTATAGAAAAAGCTGAGATTATGGCCTCATTAATAAGCATTAAAAACAAGCAATGCAAGCATAAGAAGAGCGTCTCTGTGGATGTGTGGGATGCCGCTTCTTCAGCTCAGTGCATCTGAACAAACTCCTTCCTGTTAGTATTGGATTATGCTAAGTCATTGTGGCTAATTACTCTCTTCCCGATAGTCATTTCTGTATTTTTTCCCCTAATACAGAGGGATATGTTCTCATCATTCGCACAGTGCAAGGGATGTTAATTAACAATTTTCTGCTGATACCCCTATTAACAGATGATGCTGGCTGGACTGGAGCTGATCTTTGACTCTCTTGACTTTGATTGAGTTGAGGTCTTGTGATTTTGTCTCAAGATAGCAGCCATCACAGACTGTGTGTTTACCAGGCATTTGGCTAATGGCTTCTTCATCCCCCGGTGAAGCTGAGACTTGTTATAAACAGGATGAGGGCGAATAAAGCCTGAGAAAGCTTGTTTTTCTGCTAAGTTCCATTAGCTGTTCTTAGGGGTCAAAAAGGTTTAAAATGTTCTGTTTCGTTTGAGCTTTGACGTACTTTTACTGAGACATGAAGACTCACAGTTGAAGTCAGAATTATTAGCCCCCATTTAATTTTTTTTTCTTCTTTTATAAATATTTTCCAAATGATGTTTGACAGACCAAAAAAATTTTTCACAGTATGTCTTATAATATTTTTTTATTCTTCTGGAGAAAGTCTTATTTGTTTTATTTCGGCTAGAATGAAAGCAGTTTTAAATTTTTTAAAAAACATTTTAAGGTCAAAATTATTAGCCCCTTTAAGCTATTTTTTTTTGAAAGTCTACAAAAAAAAACATGGTTGTACAATTACTTGCCTAATTACCCTAACCTGCCTAGTTTACCTAATTAAACATATTTAAGCCTTTAAATGTCACTTTAAGCTGCATAAAAGTGTTTTGAAAAATATCTAGTAAAATATTATGTAATGTCATTAAATGAGTTATTAAAACTTATGTTTAGAAATCCAATAAAATAATAAAAAATAAAAAACTTATCTCAGTTTAACAGAAATTGGGAAAAAAATAAACAGGGGGGTTAATATTTCTGACTTCAACTGTACGTCAGGACATAGAGTAGCTCCTTCCTCTTTTAAAAAGGCGCATTACTGCTGCATCTATTCATTCATTTTCTTGTTAGCTTAGTCCCTTTATTAATCCGCGGTCACCACAGCGGAATGAATCGCCAACTTATCCAGCAAGTTTTTACGCAGCGGATGCCCTTCCAGCCGCAACCCATCTCTGGGAAACATCCACACACACATTCACACACACACTCATACACTACGGACAATTTAGCCTACCCAATTCACCTGTACCGCATGTCTTTGGACTGTGGGGGAAACCGGAGCACCCGGAGGAAACCCACGCGAAGGCAGAGAGAACATGCAAACTCCACACAGAAATGCCAACTGAGCCGAGGTTCGAACCAGCGACCCAGCGACCTTCTTGCTGTGAGGCGACAGCACTACCTACTGCGCCACTGCCTTGCCTGCTGCATCTATAATAATGCTAAATGCTAAATCTGATTGACTCAAAATACAGCTTTCAGTGTAATTCAAATGTGTCTGGCATGTGGTTCTTGTCAACTTGAGCATATGATCGGCATGCTTTATTCTGCCATTTCTCTGTGCTAAAGCGGATCCTACCTGTATGACGTGGCACTTCACATGACATTTAACATGAAAGAAGGCTTCATTCACCCCAAAGGAAAAAATATTTACTCTATCTGAATCATTTATCTCCTGTAAAGTACTATCCACCGTCAGTGTTGCTGAAAATAGTAACTAGTTACAATTACAAGTTACTTTATTCAAAAAAGGAACTCTTACTTTACCGATTACTTTTACCAAATAGTAATGCATAAACGTAATTAAGCGAAACTGTTAAACGTAATTTCCAGTGGTTCAACTGTCGAACAACATTTTAATGCTCCCGTTAATGCCCCTTATAACATCACTTCAGTGCTGCATGGAGAATACACTGTTTATCAGCTTCAGTTTTAGTTAATTTGCATTCTCACAACTAAAACACAAGACAGACTTAAAGTATTTTTTAAACACTAATTTATTTAAATTAGACCAGCAGCACAAAAATAAAAAATATACCAAGGGGATAAACCAGCTGAATATTATATTCAGAAACAAAAAAGTAAAATCTAAAGTTGCTTTAGCATCACAAAAGTTTGTATTTAACCGTTAAACATGTTCCTTTAACGCTTGAGTATGAAAACTAGCAACAATATGCAAAAACACAAAACCTTTATGAGATAAACAAATGAAAGTAATCTGAGTATCATTCAGAATTAGTTTCGTAAAACTCAGCACCAAACAAATTAGGCTATAGACAACCATTATTTTATGCATTTTAAACAAAACAAAAACATGACAGCTGCTCAAAAATGAATTCTATGAGCAATTTTCAAACTAACCACAAACTATATGTGGTGTGTTAACAACCTATGCAAAGTAAGCTGTGTATACGCTATATGCAGAGCTAGTGTTTCTTCCTATACAGATAAACTTCAGGTGAACGGTTAATGTGACTTTTTGCAATTTAATATGATTCCTTTTACAGCATTGATGTTGTAATGTAATTAAAATATAAATATTTAAATACACTTTAGCATTTGTTTAGTTGCTCAAGCATAAAATGAGATGAAAAGTCATTTACACGCACGCGCCCATCAGATTTAGCAGCCTAGCACAGAAACTCCATTAGATATACTGGGGTAAATAAATGTTCATATTTTAAAGACAATGCAAGGAAAAAGCAGTGCTTCTTGTACAATCTGAGACCAACTTTATATTGGATATATTTATATTGGATATTATCTTGGAGATTGCAGATTTTTAAAGAAAACAGACCCTAAACGCACCAATTTTGTAATTGCATACAGTTTACCGGAAGCGCTTGACCCAGGTTACCGACAAATTTAAAGTCCTTCCGCATACTTTTACATAGACCCTATTCAAAGAGCAAAATCTGCTGTTAAAAAAATGTATAAACATGTATAAAAATAAATAAATCTGCAGCTATAAAAATATACAATAAAAAACAAAAACAGTAATAAATCAAAACATTATTTTCTGAGATATACAACACTATACATTTAAATAACGTGTTCTGAAATATAACAAAAATGTGTCAATGTCTACTAAACTAATACATTTTGCTAGTCAGATAGCAAATGTGTGCACATTTATTTGAAACAGCAAACATACTAGCATTAGTAATGGTAATTAATAATAGCAACGTTAATAGTCTCTCGCGTGCACACACTACCTAGTGCTCATTCAGCCTCTCTCACGCACACATTTAGCCTCTCTCACGCGCACCTGGTCTCTCTCATGTGCACTTGGTCTCTCCCACAAGCACACTTAATAGTACCTCGCGCATATTCGGTTTCTCTGCTTTCGCTTGACTTTTGTCCAGTCTGCCGCCTCATACGCGACAGATCTTTTTTTTACGATGGTTGGTTGGCATCCACCAATCCCAAAATGCTTCACCATTGTAAACAGAAAAATGTAGGCTAGACTGCAGCCAAAATTTATTAATTTACCAAATACCGGACAAATGCATCACATTGTAATGTTAACAGAGTGAATATATTTTAAAAGGTAAAGCGTTACAGTATTAGTTACTGTAAAAAAGTAATGCCGTTACAGTATAGCCCAACACTGTCCACCATATTAAAATAGCCTTTTTATGATTTTCAAAATATTTCACTGTCAATTGATACGAATTGTTTGTTGTCGTCATCATTGGGGTCAGTGCTTAATTTGTAAATTGCGAGGTCCCAGAACAGATCGGGGTAACAGATCTGGCTTAATAAAATGAGGTTTCAGAGCTTTCACATTCGACCTGTTCCGGCACAAATTAAGCCCTGATTGGAGTTATGAAGAAGAATAGAGCAGTGCAATAATGTACAAACTGCAGTGCTTTATCAATGTGTCCCTTCATCGGGCTCACACAAACACCATGTACCATTGTTTCTTGCTTCAACATTAACAAGCCATGATAGGTGTTCTGTTTCCAACATGTGCTGCACACAGTAATCACAACAGACTGGATCATTAGACCAATCACAGCAGATTAGCATCATTGAAAAGGAGGGGTTTGGAATAATGACCTGTTGAACGAATCAGATGGATTTTTTTTGAGATAATAAGGTAAAAATAATTGCATACATGAAAAAATGAAAGTATTTGTTTTGATCTAGCAAGCATGTCAGCCTGTTACTGGCGACTCCCAACACCCAAATATGAACCTTTTATAATCCATAATAGAGGCACTTTAAAACCGTAACTACATTTAACAGATTTAATTTTGAAACTCTAATTACCTTTATACTGACTGTGAATGTGTGTGTGCGATTCATTTCCCCCCTGCGTGCACAGTGCATTTCAAAACTCCACGGTTTTTCCTCTCATTGTTGTGATGAATTAGGAATTCAGATTTACACCGTTTTGGCTACCCTTTAATATTGTACTGTATATTTGCAAGTGTATAGGTGTGGCTTGAAAGCTCTGTTACTATTACATGTGAAATAATAATCGATTTCAGCAGTAGTAGCTACTTGACGGGGCAGTATGTGTCAGATACTTGAGAGCATTTGACTGATCAGAAGATTTGATAAGAAGCTGAAGCTTGAGGTGATTTCAAAAAGTTGATCCATTTAGGCGGGAAGGAACAAACTGCAATCTGCTTATACTATATCTTCAAAGTGTGAATGTTGTCACTGTTTTTGATCACACTAGCATATACTGTAGATAACCGTAAGACTAACATATTGATACTAACACTTAACAATCTTTATCACATGGATTTAACTGCAAGTTGTGTCATTCACACCATGCACACAACAATGCAGCATGCAAAATACACCCCGTAATGAATGTTGCATTATGCAATTCTAAAAATCGCTGATCTCCTGTCTCTCTTTTTAGTCCTTCTCCTCACGTCTCTGGCTTTAACACTTGCTTTTTCCCCTGGGTCCCGCATACATGTTTCGATTATTGTTTAATTCCAATGTTATGAGCCCAATGTAATGTTACGGTGTCGCCCGGTCAGAAATTAATAGCTTGTTGCATGACACCAGGAGACGGTAAAAATTCACCATCAATTCCACTGGCTGTCCCCAAGTTTAATTACCGCTGGAATGCTGACTGGGATTTTCATTATAGCAGGTTGAAGAAGGGTCAAAGTAGATTTGCAAACGTTCACTTTCTCCCCCGGCAACATTTTATCAGGTGCTTGAAATGCTGGAATAATTATATATCAAGCTGAATAAATAATTGATTCTATAATAGCCCCTTTCTTGTCTTCTTGTGAGACCCGACCTGAATTTCCTACCTCCCTCACTCTGGGTTTGCTTGCTTTAATTCAATAATTCAATTCAGTTTATTTGGATAGCGCTCACAGGCAGATGGGTGAAACCGCTGCAGGATGATGCTAGGAAGTCTGGAAGATTTTATTATTTTTTTTAATAAAATAAATAATGCATGTATTATTTGATGGATATAATTTTTGGATGTCATTTTATGTATTATATATTAGGGCTGGGACCATCGTGTGGAGTACAAAGAGAAAATCACTGCTCCTGAATGAATAACTTTTAATAGGAATCAATTTATATTTCATTCACAGAAGATGTAATACATTAAAGACTATCCAGTTCATTACTGTATCTTTACATATGATTATTACATTACTGTTATACCTGTATATGATAAACCTCTATGAAAACTGACACCCAAAAAAAGGTTTAATTTTTGAATTTGTTGCGTAAAAACTTGCTGGATAATTTGGCGGTTCATTCTGTTGTGGCGACCCCGGTTTAATAAAGGCACTAAGCTGACAAGAAAATAAATGAAAATGAATGAATGTTGTAATTTTGTTGTTGATTTATTTATTGGATATTTACTTTCGTTGCAACTAGTAATATTGATAATAATATACACCGGTCACTTTATAAGGTTCACCTTACTAGTACAGGGTTGGACCCCTTTTGCCTTCAGAACTGCCTTAATCCTTTGTGGCATAGATTCAATAAGGTCCTGGAAGTAATCCTCAAAGATTTAGGTCCATATTGATATGATAGCATCACCCAGTTGCTGCAGATTTGTTGGCTGCACATCCATGATGTGAATCTCCCATTCCATAACATTCCAAAAGTGCTCTAGTGGATTGGGTTCTGGTGACTGTGAAGGCCATTTGAGTACAGTGAACACGTTGTCATGTCCAAGAAACCCGTCTGAGATGATTCACATGACATGGCACCTTATCCTGCTAGGAGTAGCCATCAGAAGATGGTACACTGGTCATAAAGGGCTGAGTCATGATCAGTAACAATACTTAAGTAGACTGTGGTGTTGGCACAATGCTCAATTGGTACTAATGGGTACAAAGTTTGCCAAGAAAATTTCCCCAACACCATTACGCCACCACCACCAACCTGAACCGTTGATACATGAAATGATGTATCCATGCTTTCATGTTGTCGATGGCAAATTCTGACCTGACCATCCGAATGTCACAGCAGAAATCGAGACTCATCAGACCAGGCAACATTTTTCCAATGCTCTATTTGTCATTTTGTTGAGCCTGTGTTAATTGTAGCCTCAATTTACTGCTTCTTCTGCTGCTGTAGCCCATCTGCCTCAAGGTTGGACGTGTTGTGCGTTCAGAGATGCTCTTCTGCATACATCGATTATAACGAGTGGTTATTTGAGTTACTGTTGCCTTTGTAACAGTTCATACCAGTTTAGCCATTCTTCTCTATACTCTGGCATAAAAAGGCATTTGCACCCATAAAACTTCAGCTCACTGGATATTTTTTTTCTTTTTTGGACCATCCTCTGTCTCCTAGAGATGCTTGTGCGTGAAAATCCCAGTAGATCAGAAGTTTCTGAAATACTCAGACTAGCCCGTCTGGCACCAACAACTATGCCACATTCAAAGTCACTTAAATCCCCTTTCTTCCTCATTCTGATGCTCAGTTTTAACTGCAGCAGATTGTCTTGATTATGTCTACATGCCTAAATGCATTGTCTTGCTGCCATCAGCTTGGCTGATTAAAAATTTGCACTAACGAGCAGTTGGACAGGTGTACTCAATAAAGTGGCCGGTGAGTGTATATCATAATAAATCATTTGCCTTCCTGTGCATTTAAAAAAAATTTTTTTCAAATGAATAAAAAAAACAAAAAAAAAAACAAAAAACAAAAAAAAACAAAAAAAAAAAAAAACAGAGATTTTCACAGTATTTCCAAGAAATTTTTTTTCTTCTGAAGAAGGTCTTATTTGTTTTATTTTAGCAACTATATTAAGGTCAATATTATTACTTTGCTTAAGCAATATTTTTTTTCAAGCATCTACAAAACAAACCTCTGTTATACAATGACTTATCTATTATCCTAACTTGTCTAATTAACCTAGTTAAGCCTTTAAATTCCACTTTAAGCTGAATATTAGTTATTTGAAAAATATCTGGTAAAATATGCACTGTCATCATGGCAAAAAATAATATAAATCAGTTATTAGAAATTATTTATTACAACTATTATGTTTAGAAATATGTTGAAAAAGCATTATTTTCATTAAATAGAACTTGGATATTAATAAAACATAGAAGACTATGTATTAGTTTCATCTTCAACTATCCAAAAAGTTATAGCAAGTAAGTTTGCCAACATCGTATGATTGCAGTTTTCTTGTTTTTCTCTTTAAGCATAATTGTCAGGGGTTGTGTTCCGTAATAGTGAAAGCGAGGTATATTTTGCAGCGTGTGCTTGCGCAAGCATGCATCTGCCATTATGTCTTGTGTTTTGCTGGCGGTGTGTGAGGCAGAGCTCTCTGGTTGCGGGAGAGCGGATGGAAGAGAAAAGTCCACATTGAATTAGCTTCCATCACGGCACTCTAATGCTGTATAATGGCTGCAGACATCTCATGGGTAATAGCTCAGGGATTACAGAGAAGGCATATTGCTCTTAGTGACACCACTAACCTTATTAGAGAGAGAGAGAGAGCGAGAATGAGAGAGTTCGATGTGTATTTGCAGTGACTGGAAGCTGAAGGTGTATTATTATAATGGAAAATACCTGATCCAAATTATAGTTATTTACTGTATCTTGTGTATATGATGACAGCCGCATGCTTTTTCCAGTGTCTGTGATATTTCACACACTATACACTCAGCTAAAAGTTTACCTAATGAATCAGGCTTTCATAGTTGTGCTGCCTAAACAAAGGCTGGTTGTGTTTGTGTTTATTAATTTCCTGCAGAATGGGAATAAAAGATGGTGATGTGTCTGACCTTTCAATCCATACATCTGCGACTTTTGTGTTTATAAAACAGCTAAACAGATATAGCCCAGCTGTCTGTTTCTGTTCAAATACAGCAGTCAACATTCACTGTAAGAAATGCTCGGTCCCAAACAATTCCTTCATGTTGTCCCAACACAAATTGATTAAGTTAACTTAATTGTTTTTACAAATATAAGTGGGTTTAACATAAAACAATTAAAAATAAATAAAATAAAATCTTAACTATTTGTTTCAACTCATTGTAGTTTAAACAAGCAGCAAAAGTAATTTTAGTATTATGCTCCGTTCACACCAGATGCGGAACGCGCGTCAAGTGCGAGTGATTTACATGTTAAGTCAATGCAAACGCACGAATAGACATCCTGCGAATTACACAAATTGCGCGAATGGCGCGGGGGGAATTGAGCGTTTTGCGCGGTTGACGCGCGAATCTCTCGATTTTAAAAATCTGAACTTCAGCGTACATTCGTGCCGCGTTAACCAATCAGAAGCTTGCTTTTGTGGGGGCGTGATTGTGATGTACAACCTGTTAACGGTGTTCCGAGGGAAATTCTCCAGCCTTCACCGACAACAGTTCATCAAACTCAGCTTGGCTCAGTCAGAAGCACTGCAGAAAGCCTCCGTCATCCAGGTTAAGTTTCTGGAGGAGTTTATGAGCTCACAGAGCTGGATGCACCTCTGAAAGAATGTAGTGGACTCAGACACGACCCTAAACGTATCGACGGTGTCTTCATAAAGCAAATAAACACTGATATTTTATTCATAAAATCCATGTTAGCCATTTAGCTATGAAGCTAGAGTCTTCGGGCAGACAGAAGCCCTGTCCATCACTCAAATCCGCGTCTGTTCTGATGTGAATTTGACACGCGAATGAAGCGGGGTTTGACGCGTGTATGAAGCGAGTAAACTCAAATGTTCACGCGGCTATTTACGCGCGAATAGCGCGATTTATCCCCACGTTCGGCGTCTGGTGTGAACACAGCATTAGAAGTGAATACATTTTTCTCCTAAAACTTGTTCTCTTGGTTGTTGTTCAGTAGTTTTAGGTCAACTTTGATGAAAGGTGACACTCCACTTCAAATGTTGACTACTGTAGGCACTTTAAATTGAGGCAAAACGATTCCAAATGTTTGATAGTTGCCATAAATGTACAGTACAGTGGGTGACAGTTCAATATGACCATTACCGGGACTATGTGATTAAGAAAATGTTTTTAGGTGTGACATCAGTTTGCGACTTTGCCGCCAGGGCGATGCTTAATTTAAGGCGGATCTTGTTGCATCCTGTTCCGGAAAATGTCAGACATTCGTGATTTGCACTCTGGTATTTATTTTAATGGATGCAGCATTAACTTATATTTAGCATGCGCAAGTTAAAACAAAAGTCATGTTTAATTATTGGCCCTCAACAATATTTTCACCCAATCAACTCATGTTTACAATCACTTACATTGGTTAGTGATTGTTTTGTGCGCAGTGAGCCGTGAAAATAAATAGTGGCATAGTATTTTCAAAATGGCAAAGAGGCAGTCGAGCATATTTTCATTTTTTAAAACCACCAATAATGAGTCTGATCAAACGAGATCTAGAGAAGATGAAACTGTGCAAATGGATCAGGATAGCAGGAGACAGAAGCAAAGTGATCTCAAGTCAGCCACAGAACATGACAGAAGAGGTAATTGTGGGCTCTTCTTGAAGATTAGACAAAGTGAGTCATTTCATTATTTGTTTTTCACATGGCACATAATAGTGAAGTCAACTGAATAGTGATTGTTTATAGCATTTAGGTTTGTAGCTAAATTGCATGTTTTTATTATCCATGACTGATATATAACATTATATGGCAAAAAGATCGTTCAGAAATGTGATGAAATGTGAGAAAATATGACGTTTATTGACATCATGTTCTGGATAAAAAAGAAATTGTTTGGTGGATGTCGGTCATGATAACTTTTTTTTCCTGGTTTTGTTTCAGAAATTACTAATTTACAAATTAGGCACTGCGTCAGGGGGCTCAAAGTGATGGGATGCGAACAAACAGAAATATACAGTAGCTGTAAATACCCTGTTACTTGTAAATGTAGATGAAAAGAAATGAGACTAAGCGTTTTAATTTCTCCATAAATCATTAAAAACTTGTTAACAAGGTTTGTTATCATTGTAAACTTGTTAAGTGCAATGAGGATTTTGGAAATTAAAACTAAAGAAAAACAAACAAACAAACAAACAAATAAATAAGTAAAAGCAGTGATTTTGTCTAAATGTAGAAAGTTAAACATAGTTTTTTTTTTGTTTTTTTTAAATGATAAAAATAAGACAGCCAGTAAATAAGTTTTTTCATTTACGTTTTCATTTACAATTTCTTTATTGATTATAAACAAACAAACAAAAACAATGTAATTTTTGCCCAAAACATGAGTTTGACATTAATAAGAATTTTTAAAAAAAAGCAAGTTAAATGGCACAAACTTGTTAAATTTAGATTGTAGTCTTTGAAAGTGACATTGCCAGCTGGTTTAATCGTCTGCTCATCTGAATTGGACGAGTTGTTCTTGGCCTGGGATTACTTGTGGGTTATGAGGACACTCAGAGCTTTTCTGAACGACTCTGAGACTTGGCTTCGCAGACTGTCCTCCACAAGTGTGAAATGGTTTAATTTACTCTTTCGTTAATTGCTTTGGTGGATCTCGAACTGAGCCACACGAGGGGTTACTGAATAGCCAGTACTAATCTAAAACCCCATTAACTTGTGCCGGAGGAGGATTTCTGATTACATGAGGGGCAAATAAAGTTTGTTTGTTAACAAATTGCTTTTCATCACCCACATTTATTTATTTATTTATTTTGTTTGTTTGTTTTTCTGTATAATATTTTTAGGGAAATTATGCCATTAAATTGTGAAAAAAAAAATAAATAAACATTTTGTTTGCCTTTTAATAAATGCTTTTAGGAATTTAAGCAACCAAACGGTTTAAATTATGGAATTAGATTGATTTATAAGTTGTTATTTTTTTCTGCCAATAACCATTTTAAGCCTGATCCAGTGTAGCTTCATTTGTCAGGAATCCCCATTTCCCATGTTCCTTTTTGATGATGGCAATGCACATATTTGTTAGACTTAAATTGTAAAAGAAGGCTTCATTTTTCATGCATGAATTGACCACCAGTTGACCTGAACCTCACAGAGAATCTTGTGTACTGGAGCAGACACTGAATGCCTGGGGTTATATAATTGAAATGCTTCTTTTGTCAATACAAGATCTGGTCAAAAAGAATGCCACTTATGAACACTAAACTAGTGATCTTAAAGAAGAGAAGATAACCACTCTGTAAAATTTATGCCAGTACATCCCAAAGACTTCAACTGAGTTCAGGTCATTTAATGGCCAATTTATGTGTGAAAGAGCTTGATGGTTTAAGCAATATGGTTGAATTCTTCCAGGAATATACACAATATCACAAATTTAAATGTTTGAGGCCTTGCAGTTGTATTGATAGTGTGTTCGTTGTTATGTCCAAGAGGTAGTGATTCACAGATCCAATATAATGATTCACATTTGCTTTTCGATGATTAAAAAAGTTCAGTTGATTCAACTAAATAAAATCTTAATGCTTTCGTTTACATACCAGTTCTCGTTAATAACTAGTGGATTATTACCTGCCTATTAAGATATTGGCTGTTTATTTGAACTTATTCAAATAAACATATTCTGCATAATGTTTTTCTACATACATAATCCCAATACCTAAGCTCAACTACTACAGTATTATCAATTAATAAGCAACAATTTGGCAGTTTATTGAGCTAAAAGTCATGGCCATAGCCATATCACCCTGCAGCCCAAGACCGGTTACTCACTGAAGCTAAGCAGGGCTGAGCCTGGTTAGTACCTGGATGGGAGACCACTAGGGAACACTAGGCTGCTGTTGGAAGTGGTGTTAGTGAGGCCAGCAGGGGGAAATCAACCTGTGGTCTATGTGAGTCCTAATGCCCCAGTAAAAGTGAAGGGGACACTACACTGTCAGTGGGCGCCGTCTTTCGGGTGAGACGTTAAACCGAGGTCCTGACTCTCTGTGGTCATTAAAAATCTCATGGCACTTCTCGTGAAAGAGCAGGAGTGTAACCCCAGTGTCCTGGCCAAAGTCCCTCTATCGGCCCATACGATCATGGCCTCCTAATCATCCCTTTCCAACGAATTGGTTTTATCACTGTCTCTCCACTCCACCAATAGCTAGTGTGGTGAGCACACTGGCGCCGTTGTCCTGTGGCTGCCGTCGCATCATCCAAGTGGATGTTGCACACTGGTGGTGGTGTGAAGAGACCCCCCCCCCTCTCATGATTGTGAAGCACTTTGGGTGTATAGCCATACACAATAAATGCGCTATATAAATACACATTACATTACATTAGTGGTTTATTAATAGCAAGAATTGTACCTTAAAGTGTGAGCAAACATTATAGGCTGTGAATATTTAGTTTTGTCTTTTACAGTGTATTCAGCATTATCTTATTCTACATTGCTTATAATTAACAGAGAAAGTTATACAGCCCTTTTTCTTTCTAAAATAAATTAGGTGGCATTTACATAATGGTGTAACAAGTGATTTGAGGTATTTGAGTTGAAACTCCAAAGATACATGCAGAGAACCCCTTATTATATAAATATTTTTATTTCTTTAATGTACTTTCAGGAAAGAACCTTGGAAAGACTATAGAGAATATCTCCCTTTGGAGTAGTCTTTGCAGATCTTTGCTTTGTAACTGCAGATCTTTTTCATGCTCAAACTGGAACATTATGCCCTGAAGTAAGTGAAATGCATAGCTCTTTTTTTTTAATTAAAATACTGACTTATAACAACCTATTACTTAACAAGCATCTAGTTCTGTGAGCCAAGATGTGGATTTTTCTATAAACACAGTTTGGGTACAAGATATTTAGTGGCTATAACGACTCTTGCAGGGCTGTTTTCCGTTCACTGGGTAGAAGATTGCATTTGTGTCATCCATTGATTAGCATCTTGTTTTGGTATCTCTTGTTATACAGCAGCCGTGGAAATAAAAATGCAGGAACAACAGAGCACGGCAGGACCAGATAAATGAGGGTGTTTCCCTGGATACGTGTTAAAGGAGACAGGGATGCGGCCATTTGGGGGAATTGGACAGACAGTTTGTGCTTATTGGACTTGTATCGATCGCCATTATTAGACATTCTTTGCATGAACATGGAAAAAAAAAGCCAGATTTTCACTAGTTTCTTGTTATTTTTATTTAGGAAGGCAAGGGGCTGTAGGTGAATAGGGTTAAACATGTTCTAACAATTATTAAAATACTTCCCCACTTGACTGATTACATTAAGAATTGCAGGACATTTTTATTATTATTATTATTATGAGTTTTCTAAAATGTTATGCTTACATATGCAAATGAGCCGTGGTTTCATTAAATATGCAGTAATTTGAATGTGTTCCTTAGGAGGAAAATCTCAACATTTGAAGGCAGACAATTTTGGTTTAAATGTATTTTGATGTGTCAGATGATAACTTTTATGGAATAAATAGTTATTAATAGTAAATATGTAATTATGTATGAACACAGTGAGGAAAATAAATATTGAACACGCCACCATTTTTCTCAGAAAGCATATTTCTAAGGGTGCTGTTGACTTGAATTCTTTACCAGATGTTGGTAACAACTCAAGAAATCAGTTTATGCAAAGAAAACAAATCTAATTAGTTTACAAATGAAGTTATGTGTAATAAAATGAAATGACACAGCGAAAAAGAATTGAACACATGAAGAAAGGAAGTTGTAGGAAGGCAGTGTAAGCCCAGACAGCAGCCAAAATCTCTTAGATTAATCTCTTAGAAGTTATTCAGCAATCCTCAGCCCTTCGTCATTGTAAATTTATATTTGCTGCTTAAGTTCAACATTCACATTAGCAGGACGATTAAGATGAAGCAAGGTTGGATATTTCAGCAAGAGAATGATCCAAAACACAGCCAAGGAAACTCTGAAATGCTTTTAGAGAAAGAAAATCAAGCTGTAGAATGACCCAGCCAATCACCTGTCTCGAATCCAATAGAAAATACAAAATAAAGATCAGATATGATAGATGACACCCACAGAACCATCAAGATTTATAAACTCTATAAAGGATTAAATACATTTCAGTAGTTTAGTACGTTCTCCTTGTGTCATTTCATTGTTGTATCATTATTACAACTATGTTTTCAGATCTTTTAGAAGTATTATTCCCAGGATAAAAACCTGACTTGTTCAATACTTTTTTTTTCCCCGTTGTATTTCTTTGTAAGAACCATAAGAATACAGATATGAAATAAACTGTTTGGTAAAAAATTAGTGGAGGAAAATTTGTATTTGGACAGACACAAATAAAAAACTGTAGCAGAAAAAAGAAATGCATAGAACTGTGTTTTGGATAATTTTTTTATATTAGAACTTTATATTAAACTCGTTTATGTTAGAAGTAGAAATAAAAAAATAAAAAACTTCACATTTTACAGGAAAAGCAGCCTCTCACCCCAAATAGTCTTTTTCTAGCCTTTATTCAGAAGTAAAATTATCTTTCTTCTTTCTCTCTATTTTAGTGAATAAGCACAAACCATGGATTGAGACATCCTACCATGGAGTCATTACTGAGAACATGGACACTGTAATGCTGGACCCTCCTCTTGTGGCGCTGGACAAAGACGCTCCTGTTCCTTATGCAGGTATGTGATCTATCTATCTTACAAAGCGCTCTGGAAAACTGCTCAATCATGACTTTTGTGGTGTACAGGAATATGTAACCATTGTCCTTGGTGGCCAGTTTCTTGCTTGTGCTGGTGTAATGTCAAATTGTATCCTATTTCTTGTAGTTTCAGTTGGACATCTTTAATATAAAATGTTAATAAATGTATATAATGACTCAATGGGAATACTCTTTATGGCTCTTTGAATTTGTTTAAATGTAAAAATTATAAATATAACAAAAATACTGATTATATACTTTATTATATACAGTTAATGGTACAAAATTTTATTGTATTTTAAATAATTAAATTCATATTACTGACAAATGGGTTAAACCTAGTGGTTTAAATCAGCGTTCCTCAACATTTTTATCACCCCGGACCCCTTAACGCTTTGGCCGACCGGTCAACTAGTCTGGAAGATATGAGCGTAGGCACTTGCATGCACAGGCTGCACAACTCCATTGAAAATAACGAACCTGCGTGAGCTCTAGAAAAGACACGATATGCAAACAGACCCAAATAGGCCGCCGTTATTTGCAATCTCCAGCATTTGATATTCTTGCACAGATATGCTGGATTCACCTGATTTGTTAACAAATGGGTTGCGGATCTATTCTTTGGCAGTTTGTGGGTCTTTCACTGGGCCTTTTCCCCGAAGAAACTTTCCAAAGGCATCTGTTTCTTACTCATTTTGCTGCTTGTTGATTAAATTTGGGTGTTCAAGTGACCGAGAAGTAAGTTAGAGAATACAGTAAATTTTTCTAAATAAAAGATCGATCAGACTCAAATAAATAAAATGGAAATATTTAATGTACCAATTGATCCACGGACCAGTACTGCTTCGCGGCCCGGTGGTTAACGACCACTGGTTTAAATGACATTGATAAAATAGACAGTGCTCAACATATACACGTACACCCCTCACAAATCTCTCATTTAAATTAATAATTTTTCTAGGAAGCATTACCATATTATATTGGTGCATACTGTATACTGTGTTAGATTAGTGAGTAATGAAGTCGTATCTGAAGCTAATCTCACAAAATAACTTATGATAAGAGTCAAAAATTAGGACACCCAAATGTTTTTATTAGGGACAATATTTAAATAAAAAAAATAAAAGAGAAACATTTTAAAATGTTATATAAAAGATTTTAATCTTTTCCCAATATTTTGCATGAATTTAAATGTATTACGTTTCTCTTTCTAAAGATAAATATAACTAAAATATGAAAAATATATGACAAGAAGTGGATAAGAAGTGGATAAAAATATTCATTTTCAAAATGGGGTGTACGCATTTATGTTGAGCATTTTACATATTAAAAATGAAAATCCCTTAGTGCTTAAGGGATGCTGAAACCCCCTTATAATATTTTATAGTGTATGCATTTTTTTAAATAGCTATTTTTAAAACAGACTCTTTCATCACAGTGCCCTTAAAATGTTCTATCAGAACACCAGCAATGATTCACTTTGAAATGCGCAACACATGCAGAATATATCTTGCTAATTTAATTGCAGCCATTTAATCGCAATTGCGATCTGTTTTTTCTCCATATCTCTTCTACCCTAATGAAACACCGCAGAACTTCAAGGATTATGCCAAAATTTATAGTACTGGATGATAACAATGGCTCAGTCCTTCAGTATGGTGTTCTTCTATTCCTCTGTGTGTAAGCGAGGGCGCTTGAGTGTGAGGTTTTATGTGTATTGCAGCATAGTGCTCATATAAAAGAGATTTAGTCAATGCTTTCCTCAGCGTTATGGAGACAGATCCACCTGACCTTCCCGTTATTTCGAAAGAGCTTCCTGCTTCCATCTCCATTGTTGTGGTGACACGCAACCCTTGTATAAGTGGATCTTGTCGCCCTTTCCATGGCCGAGTGTTCAATAAACCAGCCGGCCTTGAAAAAAAACGACTCGTACAACGTGCGTTTTGGCTTTTTTCAGCAGAAGGAGTCAACACTTAAAGCGTCAATCACTTCTCTGTGAGCGATGAACGGCAGCTCCGCTTTATGACTTGCATGTTGTTTTGTGTAAGACAGAATTCGACTTGCTGGTTTTCAAGTGCAGCTTGTTGAGACGGGGTGGCTGACAGATGCAAAGTAATTAAATAAAGTGATTTTTTTTTCCACAAAGAGGAATGTGTGGAAGCATTGTGACAGGTAACTCTCTACAGCTCATTAAATGACAATGGCTGGAATTAATCTCCTTTCTGACAGCCTTGGAAAAAAAAAGTTTTATTATTTATTTTTTGCAGCTTGTACTGTGTGTGGCGCAGCTGATACAGATTTGTTGTTTATACCTTGGGAATTTATTTAGCTGACAATGTGCCTCTTTCTTTACTGCATTACCATTGAGTACCGGTGATGACTGATTATCTTTGCAGGTTCAGAGTAGTACTTCGGAGGGTTTATTCCTGTGGTATTACACATTAATGCTAGAAAGGCAATTCTTGTGTAATAAAATGATGCATATATCTTACTACATCTGTTACTCCGGCTAAATGGATTCCATAGATAGTAGGATTGCGTGGTTTACTAATGTATGGTAGTATCCCAATACTACGGCTCTAAAATACTGATGGTGCCACTGTAGTTTGTAAACGGTAGTGTGATCATTAACGGTCGATCTGCATCTGAAAAAGTCACTAAAATACTCACAAATTTGTGCAGCAATAGACCATTTTATTTTAATAGTCTGTTGAGCCCTTTAAGGTTGCATTTTTTTCTGGTGTTTTCTGACGTTTCAAACGTACTTCTGAATCAGTTCATTCGTGTTACTGTCAATATAATTTAGTAGCTACAACAACCATTGCAATTTCTTAAAAAGTCTGATTCACAAAGAGAAAGTTTGAAATACTATGGACTCTTTCCTGATAAGACTATAGATGAAAAACCCAGATTAGCAACAGAAAACAAATTTAGACCTCTTCATATAGCCTAATTTTGTTGGAAAAATGCTCTATTGTAACAAATTTCATTCAGTATAATTTGTTTCTTTATTTTTTATGTATTTTTTGCTGGTCAGTTATCTACAAAATAAACAAAAAGAACAAATACATTTTAGGTAAAGTGACGTGCAAAGAATACTATTTTTAATAATAAGGGAATTATGAATTAAATTCAAGCAGACCTGTTATAACATGTCAAATATAGTATTTCTGACAATTTTCTGTATAATTTGAGTTATGAATTACAGTATCACAATACTGCTTGGTATGATACTTCAGCTGGTATAGTATTGTAAGCTGAATTAATGGTATCGTGACAAACCTAATAGGTAGATAACATAGTATGTTGTATAATTATTGCAGAAACTAAAAATCTGTTAGCAGTTTGGCAGTATGATTATTAGATTTCTTAGCTTTTTTGCCTCTCATATTTCTTACACACCACAGATTGTGTCTGTGAAAGCATCATATATGATAATATGATTCTGACATAAAACCGAAAAGATCAGGATATTTGTTCCACAACATATTGAGGAAATGGATCCGGCATACCCCTCTTGCAGTTTATTTTCAATCTAAAGAAGGGTATGGCAATCCTTTCTTTCTTTCTTTCTTTCTTTCTTTCTTTCTTTCTTTCTTTCTTTCTTTCTTTCTTTCATTCTTCTTGAGTAGTCAGATCTCAGTGATTACCCCTCCTGTAAATATTTTCCAAATTATGTTTAACAGTGCAAGGAATTGTTCACAGTATTTCCATAATATTGTTCTTCTACTCTTCTACTGAAGAAAGTCCTGAGCAGTTTAAATATTTTAGCATTTAAGAAATAATATTAGCCTCTTTAAAGGTGCTGAATGTATGTTTTTGACTCTTCTAAAGCATAAAAATATCATAATATGTTTGCAGATATTTAAGAAATGCTAAGTTAAAATTCTTGTCTATTTGTAAAACAATGTTTAAGCTATTATTTTGCTTTGAAAATGTGCCGTGATAATGTTTGCTTTGAAAATGTGAAAATGTCTTTTTTTTTTTTAGCTAATTATATTATATTTCAGCACCCCGGGTTGCCTTAGTGGAAAACCACGTATTTCATTCATTCAGTCTGTCAAGAAGGCTCTGAATGTATGCATTCGTGACTGAAATGGGATCTCCGTTGGACGGTAGCAGACTGCGAAATGAGACGCAGATTGGAGTTCCTCCTGAGGTGGTTATTAATTAACAAATAATATGAATATTACAAATGTAAACATTAGGTTAGCAGGTTACATTATAACACAGTGTACTAACAACAAGCTACATGACGAGATTTGCAGAGATAAGCAATTTGGCTGTTAACACAAGTCGAAAATCAACAAAAATGTAAATACAGCCATTCAGAAGTACAGAATAGTTAACTCACTGAACAAAATTGTAAGGTTTTTAATCTAATTAATGCTTATTAAACCTCTTTAACATTATTAAATGTACATCTTGAATTCAGTATACACCAAATCACAGTTCTAAAGTTCAATTTCAAATAGTTTATTGATGTTATTGACTGAGTTGAACTATCTGCTGCTGCATTCAATAGTATGGCAAAAACTTGTAATATCATGTAAAATGGCATTCAAACTCACATTGTTAGCATTTAACACTGAATAAAGTGCACAAGGTGTACCTGAGGGGATCATTGTTAGTTTATACTGTTGTTCAGCTGTAAGAAATAGAAGTCGTTTCTGAAAATATAAATTTCAAGTGTTGGATAGAACAAAAACTCTAATACGAAAAATATTTCTATCGCATGTTTTTGCTTTAAGTTCAAACACGGTTTAAATCAGCCTTTGGGCTCTTTAGTTAGGCACAGTCCTGTTGATTTTGTCAATCTGGCAACCTGCTCTTGGATGTGCTCTTAACCTGAGTGCAATACCTACTTCAACCAATGGGTGTCAAACTTACATACTGCACCTTTAAGCAACATGTTTTTTGTATTGTCTAGAGAACAAACTATTTTTATACAGTCATTTGCCTAATTACTCTAACTTTCCTAATTAACCCAATTAACCTAGTTAAGCCTTTATATTGCACTTTAAGCTGAATACTAGTTTCTTGAAAAATATCTTGTAAAATATCATGTACTGTCATCACGGCAGATTAAAAAAAAATCAGTTATTAGAAATAGTTTTAGTTATAAAAACTATTATTGTTTAGAATTGTGGTTAAAAAATTTTCTCTGTTAAACATGTTTACAAGGGGGCTAATAATTCTGACTTTAACTGCATATAATAATATAGTATTATTATTGTTTAAATAACATCCATATACAAAAACCTTCCCATAGAACGAGAACAGCTATTTTGCCACATTTTTTGGGAGAGAAAGTCTTGTGTACTTGTTACTTTGATTTATCAATGACATATTAATGGCGGATGGCAGCTGTTGTTAAAGCGTCACCAGGAAACGAGTGTTGCGCTCTGATTGGGTGACAGGTGATATTTCACTGCCTTTTCACCGGGAAGCCAATGAATACACACGTACCATTGCTGCCAGGGAGACTCAGAGGAAAAACAGGCCCTCGGTCTCAATCCGTCACTCACCGTAATTCTCCTCACTCCCATTCTCTTCGTCTTTCTTTATTTCTTTCTTTCTCCGTCCTGCTCTCCTCTGCCACGTCAGGCCGTGAGTTATGCGCATGAGCCTTTGTCATCAATCCTGTTTTCGTCTGTTTAGAGAAAGGAATGCGGGCGTCCTTCTGGCACCGCATTAATTGGGGTGTGGGAACACGACCCAGGATTGTTAAGTGCTTCGCCTTGTTCTCTTTCGTCTTTTTTTTTCTCCACCATTCTCACTCTGTCTGCCGTGTATCAGCTTGCTTTGATGTAAAATAACGATGATGAGCCTCAAGTCGATGATATATGCTGAGGCAGGGATCCCGAAGATGAATTGTTATTTCTGGGAACAAGACTTTTCCCTGTAGAGCAGATAGCGTAGGTCTTGTAGTATGCATGGAGCATTCTCAATCAAATTAGCGTGAAGGATGAGCTGGAGTCAGTAGAGGAAGGCAAAAAAAAGGAAGAAAGAAACGGCGCCTTCATTTGCTAATTCTTTATCTCGGTTGCGGCTTCACCAGCCTCTTTCCCATTAATCTCTTCTCTCAGATGATGTACAATGCGTATTGTTCCGCTAAACTTTGCCTTCCTCGCACCAGATTAGCTAACAAAACCCAACCTAGGAAGCGGTCCAGGGAAACTATGGATGGATTGCAGAAACCACACATGAGAGTGAGAATAGAAGGATGTAGTGAAAGGGAATCGCAGCGGCTGCAGTTCAGACACTTCACAATTGTTTTGTGTGCCATTTATAGGAGAGAAACCTGGTGTGAATTGAGCAATGAAAATAGATGTTTTTGTTAGCGGATCGCTTTGCATGTTTTGCCATTGTGTTTGGATGATTCTAAGATTCAATCGAATTTCCATCCTTAGCCCTTCCACGTCTCTCTACTTCTCAGTTTTGGGTGTTCATGTGGTTTGGTAGGAGTTTCTAAATTCTCTTTTGGTTGGTGGTGTAGGTGAATGTTTCAGCCTTGGGGCTTTCAGTGCTGGGTTGTTGCTGGAATGGCATCTGCCGCATAGAAACACGTCAAAGTAATTGGTGGTTCATTCTGCTGTGGCGACCTTTGAGACCCATCTTTGAGAACTGACAAATATGTACCCGGACTCTGTTTTCATAAATCCAGGGCGCTATGTGCATTTTTGACAATCTCAAATATGTTACTGTGGCACATTTCCCTTAAATCCATTAGAAGCCATGTAGACATTACGGCAAATATTAACGTCTTTCTCAGCCGCGTCTATGAGAGTAGCCGGTCGGCTTGTGCGTAATATATCAGCTTAATATTGACTGACCCACACACCCCTCTTCCCTAAACCCAACCGATAGTGTTTTTAAAAGCAAACTAGAAGAGAAAAGCCATTGTACCCAGTGCTTAATTTGTTAATTGCGAGGTCCCGGAAAAGATCGGGATAACAGATTTGGTAACCCCAGAGGAGGGAGAGGTGTCGTAGAGGAAAGTGAAGAGCGGTGGAGGGGGAAAATAAAGTCGCAGATAAATATGAGGGGGGTGGTGATGGTGTTCGTGGACGAAAGTGAAGAGCAGGATTGGGTGGGAGTGTTGATATTGGGGACAAAAGTGAAGAGCTGGTGGGGAGGTATTGCGGACGAAGGTGAAGAGAGTTGAGGAGTAACGGAAGAAAGTGAAGAGCGGGGAGGGAGGTGTGCATGTGAGGAGGGGGATCGGTAAAATGAAAAAAAATGGCATTAATAATAATTTATAAAACAAATGGGGTGACACTTTACTTAGAATGGGGTGTTCATAAGAAACTTGTTTAATCATCAAGCGACACAAGCAAAGTCTCTTTAAGACAAATCATTTCACTTGGTGGCCATCTTTGAAACGCCTCTTGAGCAGTATGCCCAGGTATTCTGTTTGAATGGGGAAACATCTGAAACAAGTCTGGTATAACTATAATGTTCTTTTCTTGTTGTTACATTCATGAAAATGATTAAATATACAGAACAGTTTCATGCAACATGATCCACCACCAGTCACAATAACTTCTGAGGAGACCTGGAGGCTCATAACTTTTTGAGCTGAAAATGTACAAAGTTTTATGAAGTGCAAATACAGGACAAAACTACTTTGCAAGTGAGTAATACTGTATGTTAAACACTACTGCTTAAGCCTTCTGGATTAACTTCCACAGATGACAACTCATATGACCTATATGCTGTAGTTACCACATATGATGATGTGTTAGGGTAATATTTTCGAGTACAAGTATGTTTTCACACTCTCTGTCAAGTGCCAAGCTCCACCTATCACCCTAAGTGTAGGGGTAGATGAATACAATCGAACTGGGATTTCCTTGAATAGGAGAGAATTGACGAATCCAGTCCTACAGTTGTGGAATTTTGGATGAATATTAAAATTGTTGGCTAATACAGATAATCAGATCATATATGGACTGTTATTGGTAAATATAAAACTACAAAACACTTTATAAGTCTCTCTGTCTCATTATACAGTATATAACAGTTTAAGCACTTCACACACTGTTCATGTTTATATGTTATCTCATGACCAGAGTCTGTAAAAGTAGCACATTTGAATTTCTTGGGTGGTTTTTTTAAATTATTATTTTAAATTATTACTTAGTTTTATTTTAATTTAGTTTGTTTAATTTGATTTTTAATTAATTTTCTATTACATTTTATTAGCATTTTAGTTTTTTTTTATTTTATTTTATTTTATTTTATTCTAGTATTTTTATTTATTTATTTTATTTATTTATTTATTTTTTTGGTACTTAATGTTTACTATTAAATATTTAGTAACTTAATTGTAACTATTTTTGTTAAATGATTCCTAACAAAATCTAAGCTAGGAAGCAGTCTATAGAAACTACTGTACGGAATGACAGCAGAAACCACACACGACAGTAAGAATAGAAGGATATGATGAAAGAGAATCACAGTGCTTGCAATTCAGACACTCTGCAGTGGTGTTTTGTGCCATATATAGATGCTAAACCTGCTGTGAACTGAACAATGAAAATAGATGCTCTTTGGTAGATCGCTTTGCATAATGTGTCATTGTGTTTGAATGATTCGTAGGGCCCTGTGATTTCCTTGAATAGGACAGAATTCTGGAATCCAGTAATAAAAATGAAATTCATTGTGTGAAGCAGAATATAATTGGAATTTCAGCTGATAGACCTAAACTCTAAAATTGTGATATACTATGTGTATATTAAACCATAAAAGGAACGTTTAAATGAAAAGTCTGCATATTCTGCACGTCTTTGGTAATGTATGTTAAAATAAAGAATTTTATCTCACTTTAATGGATAAAAGTCAAAATCATCACACTTTTTATGTTGACATTAATGCATATGTATACGCAGTCTGAAAATATGTTTGCATGTTACTAATGTGCAGAATATATTTCTCATAGTACCAGTACAAATTTGTATTACTAATATTAATTTAATTAATTTAGTATTTGATGGAGTAACACTTGTTCTTCTGTTTTCATTGTAGTAGTTGTTGTTGCTGCTGTTGTTTTTGCAGTTGCAGCAAAAGTTAATGAATGTAAATATTAATTGTTAAAGTTCAGTGTGACAATTAAAATTTAAAATTTAACTGCAGATTCTAATTGACTCCTTTATAGAAAAAACAGCAGTTGCGATTTTTAATGATAATACACATTCCCTTCACTCAGCGTTTGGATTGTTACCATCAGGATACAGGTTTTAATGTATCAAGTTTCCTTTCTGTACAATGAAGTTTACATAAAAAATGAATAAATAAAAAAGCTTAAATTGAACCGATGGAACCCAGAGTGATTAAAGGAATGGTTCATCTAAAATGAGTACCACAAAAATGTAATAAATAAATAAATAAAAAATTATAAAATAAAATAAAAATAAGTTCAATTACATTCAATTAAAAACAAAGTAAAATAAAATAAAATAAAATACAAAAATACTAAATTGTTTAATTTGAAGAATTTTGGTATTCTGATTCTGTTCTGGTAGCCATTGTCTTCCACAGTAGTATTTATTTATTTATTTTATTATTTTATTTACTCCTATTTTACTATGAATCTCAGTTCTGATACTAGTTAACATCATTCTTCGAAATATCTTTCTTTGCGTTCAACAGAAAAAAAAAATATCTATGTTATTATTTTTGGATAAACTCTTTAAATCGCAAGAAACAAATGCGGAAAATAATTTAGGAAAATAAGAGAGCTATATTCTGTGTAGATACAAATAAAATACATTTACATTTACATTTGGTCATTTACCAGATGATTTTATCCAAAGCGACTTACAAATGAGCACAAGGAAGCAATTTACACAACTATAAGAGCAACAATGAATAATATTTGTAATAATATATAATATGAATATTTATTTATTTATTTATTTTTTTTTTTATTTTATTTTTTTTGTACAGTTAGTGGTATAGCCAAACAGGCAATTGCAGATTAGCAAGGAAAGTGGAGACTTTAAAGAAATGTTAAAAATAAATGAACAGCTGACATTTGATGTGCCAGTGGAATTAAATAACAATAAACATACCTCTTATCTGTCTTTGAAACTGAAAGAAATTTGTCAGTATTTGGATCTTGTTAGTGGATGAAGAGAGTGTTGATTAAGTGCTGGTCACAATCGTCTCAAAGGTGTGACTGGCTGTCATTTAAAATTAAGGGTGTTGTACATGATGCAGAAAATCACACATGTATTTTCAACTCAACCCGCTTCCCACAAGGTCACTTGCTTGTTATGAATACGAGCTGATTGCAGTGTCATGTATATCACATTCTGTGACATGACAAGCGTGGTAGGATATTATAAACAATACATCAAATGCCTCAAAGAAATAAATTACCAACAAAACTGTGCAAATCGACTTGATTCTAACCTTAGAGGACAATTCATCAGTAAATAAATACAATTAAAGGTAATTATTTTATGTATGCTTTCTAAATGATAAAAGCAATTAGTTTCTATGCTTCGTGTTAATTAATCTGAGATATAGATGCTTAAAGAACGCTTTATAAAGCCGATTAGGGGGCGGTTTAAACAGGCAGGATGAGAAAAAAATAGAAAAGCAAGCAGCAGAACATTTAGCCAAATGCGTTTCATATAAACAACCTTGTCAGGCGATCATATAAACATCCTCAGACTTTCAGTAATAGTAATTCATATGATGCTTTGTAGATCTAATTTGCTTTGATTCTCATTTGAAAGTGTTTGGTTACCTTTTTTATTATTATTATAATTTTTTTTTTTATAAAACATGCCCTGTAGAATTGACCCTAGTAGCTCAACCAGCTAAATCTTGGACTGTGAAATGGTTCATTTCAGCCCTGTTCACTCCAGGGTCAGCTGTGGATGAAAGTGTAAGAATTATTTAGAAGTGTGTCTGAGCGAGTGAGTTTTGTTATGATGTGTGCGAATGAGAGAGTGACCTACATTTCACCTACATGAAGTGAATGAACAATGTGCCCTATCTCTGTCCTCCCTTGGAATTACATTTGACCCTGAGGGTCGAGAACTACAGTATACATAATTATCTATTTTTACTCATTTCAAATTCACACTTGTATGCATTTGAGATCAAAATTAGACCAACTTTTTTCTATGTTTGAAGGTCATTGTTTAGTCCCATTTATTATTATCTCAAACATATTTTATAAGTTAGGCATATTCTGAAGTACAGTATAAAAAGCAGAAATGAGATATTTGAAAAAGGACACTGATCAATGTTGAAGAACACTCAAAATGCTCTATAATCGGCCCTTTGCATACAGGTGAATTGACAAGCAGTCAGACCAATCAGAATGCTGATAATATGTCTCTGTGCGCCATTTTTAGGACAAGCAAAACAGTTAGACTAACCAGGTGTAGTAGAGTAACAGCAGCAATTAACATAAACAATGGAGAAAATGTGCTCATATAGGACTCTCAACGCTGAAAGCAGGTATCCAGAAAGGCTGGGCAATTTACAGTTTCTTCTTTACCTAGAGATCTGTATGAAATAGATACGCTTGAGTAGACAGCCTCAACATCAATGTTGTTATCCCTTGCCGAAATAACAACTGGAAACATGAGGACAGGAGATTGATGAACTAATCTGTTATCAGACTGGGACAACCTATGGAACTTTGAAGCCATCTGACAACAGGCCAAAATAAAGGTCAAAGGACAAACCCTTTCAGCCATAGCAAGACAAGCTGGTTAATCCAAAGCTGTGATTTCTAGGATACCGAATCTGTACAACGACACAAAACTCATTTAGGTCTCCCAAAATGGATGGTTGTCCACAAAAGACAATTACAGAAGAGGACAAAATAATGTGGAGAGCCACTGGTCAATCTGATCTGCTGTAATTGCTCTCTAGTCACTGAACAGGGTAATGCTGAGTTCAGACTGCACGATTTTCAAAGTAGTTGTATCACAGATGTTTTCACACTGCATGACTATCTGGGGTGCGTTCTGTTGGTGCTATGTTTACACTGCAAGATGGGTCGGCGAAAGGGGGGTTTCACACTGTATGACTTTACTATAGGAAGAATCGGCGACAACTTTGTCTTGGTCCGCAAACAAAGTCTCACAACCAAACAAATGTGTGAAGTGACATGGAAACAACGCAAGGTCACGTAGTATATCTTTTTTTGACTATATGAGTAACAGTTTTTTTTTTTTTCATTTTTTTACCCAATTGAGGCTTTGTTCAGATGACATATTAAAAAAAAACAAAAAACACAAGTGCTGTTGTCAAATTTCCACCTGTTTTTTTCTTTACTTTTTGGCTCCAAATAGACAAAAATAAGCGCTTTTATCTTCTTCCCCAAACTCCCACTGGCCTGCAGATACCCATTCTAGGGGTTGCTGCTCTCTCACTGGCTGTAGGTAATCGCCAATGTTGTTTTCAGTCAGAACACATTTCGCATGGCATTATTTTAAATCGCCGACAGCTCTAGATATTTACCATGCAAGAAAAGAGATCTAATCTCCCCGCTCCTTGCTTCTTAGCACTGGCTTCCTATAAAATTTGTTGATTTTAAAATCCTTCTTTTCACATATAAAGCATTGCACAATTCTGCCCCAGCCTATGTCAATGAGCTTATTAGGCCATATACAGCTTGTAGACCCTTAAGATCCCATGACCAGTTTCTTTTGTCTGTCCCTCAGTCTCGCTGCAAATCAAAAGGTGATCGAGCTTTCTGTGTTGTGGCTTCAAGGTTCTGGAACAATCTCCTTCTGAACATCAGAATTTTTTCTTCATTTGATGCTTCGGAATCTAATCTAAAGACTTATTTTTACTTTCTTGCCTTTGAGTGACACATGCATGTTATTTCTTATCTGT